>NC_134778.1:86304063-86451563 GCF_046742065.1 Oratosquilla oratoria
ATTTTTCAGTTCACTGTCACAAATTCCCCCTCTTAGAGAGGATTAGCATGGTGCCTTCTGACAAGACTTTGAAGCAGGAGATTTGATATAGTATGCTTTTACTATGAATTTGCTTGCTGCCAGGGAGAGCTTGAACTACCTCCATTCCTGACTTCTTGTTCAAGTAGCAACACTCAAAGCCACTCAGGCAGTAAGCAGCCTACTTATTATACTAAAATATTTGACTGGAGACCAACAGCCCCATAGGCTGGCAATGGGTCCATGGATATTCCCATAGATCTTGCTGAGAAGAAACTTTGAAGTGTTGTGTATTGTGATAATATGAGACCATTTCTGTGTCATCTTTTTATTGCTGTAGAAAGGGCCCAGTTAGTGGTTGTCAGCTCTCATTGTGAAAAGGTGTGAGAAATACAGATGAAGCTGAGAAAGAGAAATATCATGGGCCCAGTCTAGAAACCAAATGTCAGTCCCTTGAGGCTGCACTTCCGTATGGGGGTGAGGGAGTTGACAGGTTTTAAAGGTGGGCAGCAGAGTGATGATTCTCTCTAACACCTATCTTGCAGGACCACCATTTGCAGATACCCATCATTGTTCCTTTGTTCCTCTGTGTGTATTGAAGCAGTCATTATTATAGTGGCATGATTCATTGACACACAAAACACAAAGCACATTATGTTACATTGCCCTATCTTCCCTCACTCTAAACAACTCCACCAAATATCTTCACTAAGTGACTTAGGGGCTGAATAGGTGATTGTGGCTAGTTTTTTGAGGGCTTTGGGTCTCCTCATGCATCAAATTGATTAATTGTGATAGCTTGTATTGGGCAGTATTATTTAATAGAGGGCTAACTTCAGATTGACTGGGGTTTCAATGAGTAAGTCTTGGGTCTGGTTCTCACCATAGTTATCAATGATATTGAAGTATAATGATAAGAATAATCGTTGGACCCATGACAGGTACCTGTTAATGGTGGTCCAGCAAGAAGGATGATGTAGGTAATCTATGGTGCCGATATTCAAAACCTGTCAACACCCTTTCCTCCATCTGGAGATGTGCTCTGAGGAGCTGACACAAGGTTTATTGACTGGTCCCAGATCTCTCTCTCTATTAACTTCAACTGTATTTCCTCTGCCTATTCACATGAGAGCTGACAGCTGGTAACTGCTCCCTTCCTGCTCCTCATACTTATGTTGGTGTCATTGAAACAATTCCACATTAATAGTACACAGACAACAATCCAACATTTCTTCCTAGAAAGGTCTATGTGAAGGCCCAAAGACTATTGGCAGTCACTGTTGGGGCTGCAGGTTTCCAGTCAGTAGAACATGGAGCAACAATTATAATTGTTGTTTTTGGTAATAATTGTTGCATCAAGTTTCACTGGAAAGCAGCAACCCCTGTAGCAGGCAGGTCTGTAGGCCTTCTTATAGATCCTAAGAAGAAATATAACTGTTGTGTTGGATGTTGTTTGCTGTGTGGGTCTAGGAGGTGGAGGAAAACAGAGCAAAATAATTGCCAGTCAGGTTTCTGTACGTGAAAAATAGTTGGAATTGATGGATCTAGGATCCACTCTGGAGATGAGGATGTGAAGACAGAGCAGAGACATCTGCCTTCCTACCACCACAATCAGGTATCCATTGCTGGCCCTTCATTGAAGTATATTTTTACTGTATATGTAATTTAATTTAATTTTTTATTTATTTATTCATTTATTTATTTTTTGTTTGTGTTTGTAGTTCATAAGTCAATATTTAGTTTTGTAGTAATTATACCACACAGTATGTTAGGTTTGTAACTTACAAATTGTAAGGTAGATATTCTTTTGATTTATTTGGGTCAAGTGTAGGTCATTCATAGGTATTGTAAAGATATGGTATATGGAGTTTAATTGTGTACATACAAGGAGACAAGTGTGAATGTAGTAGTTTCAGAGGGATCAGTTTGTTGAGTGTAGTTAGGAAGGGTTTTGATTGAGAGGATTAGGAGAGGAACAGAGGGAGTAATTGGAGAGGAACAGTGTGGGTTTAGGAAAGGCAGGGGTTGTGTGGATCAGATTTTTGTGGTAAGACAGATATGTGAGAAAGCTTTAGTAAAAGGGAAGAATGTTTTTTTGTGCCTTTATAAATTTGGAAAAGGCTTATGACAGTAGGCAGGAAGGCAGTGTGGGAGGTATTCCAGTTATATGGGATAGGAGGAAAGATGTTAACAGTAGTCAAGAGATTTTTTGAGAGTAGTAGAGCCTGTGTTAGAATTAAAAATGGAGAGAGTGGTTTGAGGTAAAGGCATGACTGCCAGGGATGTGTCATGTTGTCATGGGTGTTCAATTTATACATGGATGGGGTGGTGTGAGAGGTAGGTGCAAGGGTAATGGGCCAATTGGAGATGGTTAAAGAAAATGGAGAAAAATGGGAGATAAGCCAGTTGTTGTTTGCTCATGACACTGCAGTTGTGGCAGGATTGGAAGAGGGATTAAGGAAATTGATGACGGAGTTTGGGAAGGTGTGTGGAAGAAGGAAGTTGAAGATAAATGTGGGTAAAAATAAGGTGATGAGATGTACAAAGGGAGAGGATGGCAGCATACTGGAAGTGAGTATTAATAGAGAGAGACTGAGGAAGTGGATAGCTTTAGGTACTTGGGTATGAATGTGGCGGGAAAGGGAGGGTGGAGGTAGAATGTAGATTGAGAGAAGCAAGTAAATGCCTTCAATACGAGTCAAATTCTCTTGTGCAGCATTGGATGCTTAATGTACAATGCATCATACCATTTGCATTATAAAATATAAAGTCACTACTCTACTTCTCATTCTCTTTCACTCTGAGTAATAATAAACATAGAAAAAGTGTTCAAACCAGTTCACAGAATTTGGTGGTCACTCATCTACAACTACAAAATAAACATAATCAAGACGCCAATGCCAGCATCCTTGTATACCCACTCATGCCTCATGATACTTACATAGGTGTTATGGTATCAAAAAATTAAAAAAGTGTAATGAGAAATAGAAATTTGGGAATAGATGCGAAGAGGAGATTGTATGAAGGGGTGATTGTGCCAATAGCACTGTATGGGGGCAAAAACATGTGACATAAGAGAGGAAAAGTTTAAATGTGTACGAGATGAAATGCCAGAGAAGTATGGTAGGGGTTACTAGGCTGAGTAGAGAAACGAGGATATGAGAAGGAGAGCGGGGTTGGAAAAGGAGTTGGAAGATAGGGTTGATGAAAGAGTATTGGGATGGTTTGGACACATGGAAAGAATGAGTGAAGAAAGATTAGTAAAAGAAATGTGGAAGGCAGTGGTGGATGGATTGAGCATGAGAGGGCAACCAAGGATGAGATGGATGGATGGGGTAAAAGGGGCATTGCCATATCTGTTCAGGAAAGAAGGAAGAAGACAGACGATAGGGATGAGTGAAGAATGGTTATGTGTGGATGATGCTGTGATGCATGGAAGGGAGTGGGTGGGGGATGGGGGGGCTAGGGAGTATGTGTGTGAATGATATTTTGATGCAGCCTGAAGGGATTTCTCCCCATCTTCTCTTTTTTTTGCTTGAGGGGATGGAGAGGATGGTTGCTGATTAAATGAAATGGTCTTGCTGTGGATGTGCTGTGTCTTGCTGCATTGCTTCTGACTCAGGGCAGTGGACAAGATGCAAGGATGACCTGTCATCCAGGAAAAGCCAAGAAAAGAGGGTGGTGAATGTGAATGGAGTGTGTGGGGATGAAATGGGTGGGAGTGGATTTATACCTTTGACTTTGGTTACCTCCCTTGTAAGGGGAAAGAAGCCATTGATATATGTATGTATATTACAAATAGTAAAATCTTAATGTGAATGTATTGTGTATCATAGCAGTGTTGCATATTGATTTTATAGTGAATGAATGCAAAGGTATGCCAGCAATGCTGCATAAAAGTGACTTGTGAGGCTGCAATAGTAGGATGAAGTGGTGTCAGTGAATGCAGTTGCAAGTGCTGCTTCAAGAGTTTGTTTGTTTATGAACCTAGCTCCTCTTATAAATTGTTGATACTGGGCTGAAAGGGAGTTGATTTGATTTGATTTCTTGAGTCACAGTGTAAGCTCATGAATTGATTTTAGGTTGATAAATGCACTTGTAGTTGAACATGTACTGATAAATTTAGAAACAGTTTTGTGGTGTTACTGATGGACATTAGTATGAAAGACTGTTTGATTATTGGTTGTCTTTATCATGAACAATATATAAAGATGAGAATTGCCAATTAGATTAGGATGAAAGTTTTTACAATTATCAATGTTTATTCTAAGTTATAAGAAAATATGAATGATTGGATGAATAAATGAATAAAAATTGAACCTAAACACTGTCTGTAGATATGATGAATATTTTGGCTTAAATTCCTGCTTGAATGTAAGGTGAAAAAAAAAATAATAATAATAAAAATTCAGCATTAGCCAGAAAGCATTTACTTGATCCATTGCCTTGGGGTCTCTCTTGCAGGAGACCCACATTTCCTAGGTAACTGCCAACAACCACTGGATTTGTTTACAAGTCACAGAAGAGATATTGTGTTGTTTGGAAAAGGATAGTGTTGGGTGATGTAGAAGGTGTTTTATATCATCTGTGTAGTTATTGCATCTTGGGTTATATGCATTTGTGACTGATTATTCTGTTTGTATTTTTTAAAACTGGATTGTGACTTGAGAATGAGGTGGATGGATTGGGTGAAGGGGTTTTTGGATACATTTAATAATGTCAGTTGAGCATGGGTGAAATGTTGCAAAAGATAGCAGTGATGAAGAGAGCTTGTGAATGTATGAAGAGGTGACAGCTCAGAGTGATGTTATCATTTGTTGTATGATTTATTGTAAGTGGATGAGGTGGGAATGCTATACACTGAACCAATGGGGGAACCAGCTGTTGTGGAATAGGTATATTTCATTGGGTTGATTTTAAACCAATCATAGCAGCAGGGAATAGGGTGACCTTTGATCCCTGAGGTGCTGAGATGGTTGAATAGGTTTTATTCATGACATGGGTGAAGTGGCCACCCCCATCAAAAGGAAAGAGCCTGTATAACGTATTGCTTGCCATGTACAGTAGTTGAAAATAAATTTCCTGAAAAAAAAATTACAGTTAATGAACAAAACAGGAAAGGAATGTGATCAAATTAGGTATATCAACAGCTTGGATTAAATGAGTTGGGGAAGATAGTTTTAATGAGAGAGGCTCTTACTTTGGCATGATTCTCCTAATGAGCTGGGTGGATTTAGTGCAGCAGGCATCATCAGTCTTGTCTGAAATAGTTTTTATTCATTCTCAAATGTGTGCATCTTCTGTACTTGTTTTTTGTTTAAATATATTTCTGGGAATATAAATTTCCAAGCATAAACATGTGCTATAGTTAACTATTTTGAAAAGATGGAGACCATACTGATGGTTATATTTTTATACTTTTTCTTTGTAATAACTATGTTCAGCAATGAATTATATCACTGGGCTGCATCCCCCCAAAAAAATTCCTTGCAACAAAGAACAAAGATGTCATTAGCATTTCCTATTAGTTTTGCATGCTGAATCCAGAAATCATACTCATTTTTTCTGGGAGGTTTCATTTTTTTTTTTTTTTTTTTTGTAATAACTGAAACTAAATGATTCAGGTGTATCATGTAGAAATGCATCTGAGCCAGGTCTATAAAATTCCTATGAATTTATATAGGTAAGTAAAGGCAAACAGGTTGACAGGCCATTTTATTTTATTGAGAAGAATTAGAATCATGATAAATGTTTGTTACACCCATACAGGCATGTACATATCTACTTATGAAAATCGCAATTGTATTAAGATATTTGAATGTTGAGGCCAGCTATTCTCCCTGAAAGACACGTTTTCGAGACTTCCCTTGCGTGGCGGTGTATCAGCAGATGTTGCCTCGCTTCTTTGAAGCGATCAGCAGAAATCAGCCATCATTGTCACAGTCCAATTGCCTTGATAGTTGTGCTCCATTTTGGATATATCTTGATGGAACCTCACCCCCTGTTCTTCACTGAAGTCACCCAAGTTAGCAGGAAAGTAGTCAAGATGGCTATGGAGGAAATGCATTTTTATGCTCATCCATACACCAGCCTTCTCATATGCTTGAAGCATGTTCCCAACTCATTCCTTGTAGTCATCAGCTTTTGTGCTCCACAAGAAGCCAGTTACAACTGACTTAAAACTATTCCAAGCACTTCTTTCATGAGGTGTTAAGGTTTCAGTAAAGCCAGTATCTGAAAGAAGCTCATGAATTTGTGGTCCAACAAATATACCAGCTTTCATTTTAGCTTCACTTACAGAAGGGAATTTGTGGAACAAGTACTTAAATCCTTCTCCATCTTTCAGAAGTGCTTTTACAAAATTCCTCATCAATCCCAGCTTTATGTGAAGTGGAGGGAGAAGTATTCTGTCCGCTGGTACAAGTGGTATGGCTTTGACATTATGGCGGTATGGCGGCCAAGTACAAATTCCATCCATTATGGCTATTGCACTTGTTGGTAGTGTACAAAATCTGCATGGCTGTCCCACAAGCATAAAAAGCATGGATGATTTGTGTAGCCACTCTGCTGCCCTAACAAAATACATAGGGCCTTCAGGTCACCGCAAAGAAGCCAGTAGTGATCCTGATATTGTATGTTGTTAAGAAGAAGTGACATGGTAGAGTAGGTTTCTTTCTGAGTGACGGAATGTGCAATGGGCAATGATGCTACTTTTTGCCATTAAAAAGTAGCACGGCTTTTAGACTCCATGTAGAGGAGTCAATAAAGAGCCTCCACACTTCAGGATGGTATACCTTGCCCATGTGTCCCACAAGACCTGAAACATCATGGCAATATACCATGTTATCTGTCTTAGTAAAGTACTGCACAAATTACTACTCTCAATGCCTATAACATGCAAAGCGTGTGCTGCTGCCCAAAAGATTTTTCTCTGTTAACCTTGAGCCTAGCAATTATGCAGATTCTTTTGGCAGCCCAAGATCTTGAACAAGGTCATCTCACTTTGTTCAAACACCTGAGGGCTTTTCCCAAGGATCCCGGTAGGGTGAAACTCTTCATACACATATGCATCTTCATGGTCACTACTTAAAGAGTTACTTGAACTGCTGTGGTGCACATTCTCAGGACAAATTGGTACAGGAACATCATCACTGTGTGGTACAGGTCGCATAGCTGATGGAATGTTTGGATATTTGATGTGTTTCATGCTTTTATCATGCCTCCCTGGCAGTTTCACCATACAGAAATGGCAGTCATCATGGTGATTTTTCAGTTCCCGCCAAACCATTGGTATACCAAATGGCATTGACTTACGTTTCCCTTTACTACAATGGCTGGACCCAGAAATACAGTTCACACAGGCAATGTAAGGAGTCCATGGCTTGTCCTGATCTCCTAGTTCAATGGCAAAGTAGGCACAATACAGACGTTTTACTGAAGATGTGATAGTGTGTTTCTGTTTTGAGGGTGTGTACTTTCCGCATATGTAGCAGAACAAGTCAGGATTGTTCTTGTAAGTCTGCAGCATCATTCAGTTAATCTGCAACAAAAGAAATAAATGTAAGACACAGTCAATGATCACACGCAGACATTACACAGTAATAATTCATACATAGCTGCCTATGCATATATCACTATAACACATGCTGTGTAATACAAAAACTAGAACACCATGAGCAAAACAAACACCACCACAGTATTCAGCATGCAAAATTAGTCTGGAAAATCATATTGTCATTTATGTTGCATTTTTAATGCAGCCCAATGAATTATCATTGCTTTAGGTCCTAGAAGATGGATGTCAGAGAGGATCATCTCCCTTCTGTTCATCTTCAAAACCCATCAATTCTCACACCCAGAAGGGCTAACACTCATTGTCTGGACTGGACCCAAGATGTCAATCAGCTTCAACTTCATTTCTTCCACCTTTTCACATAAGTAACAATAACTAACAGCCAGCAGTTGCCCCCCCCCCCCTTGTCCAACCACTTTGGACTGACATCTATATTGTATTAGTGTGGGGGTGTTTCTTTGTCACTGGCTCATAGTACAAGTAAAGCAGCCACTGGTTGTCATATGTGAGAAGGTGAAGGAAATCCAGTTGAAATTGATACAGGAAGTTTGGGGCTGAAACTAAGTTTCTCCTTAGGGCTGCACCTTCAGATGGAAGATTTATTTTATTTTATTTATTTATATTTCTTCTTTCTTATCTTTCTCTTTCTCTCTTTTTCTTTTTTCCTTTTCATTCTTTTTCTTTCTTTTCCATTCTGTTTCTTTTTCTTTTTAATTTTTTCCCTTCAAAATTTGGCAGTAGGGGAGTGATTCTCACAAGTGTTCATCTTGTAGGACCATAAAGTGCAGGTGCCTGTTTTGGTCCCTGGTGGTGATTTTTATTTGGGGGAAAAAAAATCGGTGTGAAGTGTAAGTGCCCCTAGTTGGTGCCATTTCTGTTCTTTGAAAGGTGTAGAACCTGCCTTGTGGAGGTAGAGAACCATATTTTTAAGCATTTTTAAAACACTGGCTTTACACAACCTCCTGATTTTATATCCCCACAACCTGAATATTAGTAGTTAAGGTGGCTGTTTGATGTGCCCTGATTGATACATTTCCAAAATGTTCCAGAAGTTTGGTAAAGAGGTTTACATGTTAGCTATCTAATGATATAGATGTCTATAGATGTCTAAAAGTGATGAAGTAAAATAATCCCAGTACCTTAGTGAAGGACTGAAGCCTCTATATTCTTGAGATCCCCATTGGGGTTGGAGCCCTGAAGGATGACTATCCCCTCGCTGGATGGGAGATTATTGGTCTGGCTAGTGGCAGTTGTTCTTATAGGAGGGAGTCTAAATTAATGACTACAAAAATTTATTGTTATTATTATTATTGTGTTCAATATTGTTATGTTATTATGTTCAATATGTACATGGATGGGGTGGCATGGGAGATAAATGCAACAGTAATGGGATGGAGATTGGAGATGGCCAAAGAAAATGAGAAAAGTGGGAGGTAAGCCAGTTGTTGTTTGTTGATGACACTGCACTTGTGGCAGGATCAAAGGGGGGATTAAGGAAGTTAGTAAAAGAGGTTAGGAAGGTGTGCAAGAGGAGAAAATTGAAGGTAAATATGGGTAAAAATTAGGTGAGAGGATGGCAGCAATTAGGAAGTGTGTCTTAAAGGAGAGAGGCTGGAGGAATTGGATAGTTTTAGGTACTTGGGGTCACATGTGGTAGGAAAGGGAGGAGTGGAGGTGGAGGTAGATTGTAGATTGAGAGAAGCAAGTAAATGCCTTAGGGGATTAAAAAGTGCCATGAGAAATAAACATTTAGGAATGGATGCTAAGAAGAAATTGTATGAAGGGGTGATTGTGCTGACAGCACTGTATGGGGCAGAGACATGAAACATAAGAGAGGAAGAGTTTAACCCCTTCCATACGGTGACGCCTACGTAGGCGTCATGAGGAGCAAGTGGGTACGCAAGGATGCCGATGTCGGCGTCTTGATTATATTTATTGTAGTTGTACCTGTGTGACCCCCATACTCTGTAAACTGGCTTCATCATATTTTCTATGGTTATCAAAATTCATGGGTGAAAGAGAAAACGATTAATACAGCGGTGACTTTATTTTTTATAATGCGAGTATTATGACGCAACATCGCACGTCTGGCAGCTAATGCTGCCTGCGAGATTTTGGCCCGTAATGAAGGGGTTAAATGTGTTTGAGATGAAATGTCTGAGAAGTATGGTAGGGATTACAAGGTTGGATAGAGTGAGAAATGAGGTGAGGAGCAGAGCAGTGGTAAAAAAGGAGATAGGAGATAGTGAAGATGAAAGAGTATTAGGATGGTTTGGACACATGGAAAGAATGAGTGAAGAAAGATTAGTAAAAGAGGTGTGGAAGGCAGAGGTGGATGGAATGAACAGGAGGGGGTGATCAAGGATGAGATGGATGGATGGGGTGAAAGGGACATTGAGCAAGAGGGGAATGTCTGTTGAGGAAGTAAGGGAGAAAGCAGAAGATAGGGGAGAGTGGAGAATAATTGTGTATGGATGATACTGTGATGCATGGAAGGGAGTGGGTGGTGGATGTGGGATTAGGGAATGGTTATATGTGAATGATATTTTGACACAGCTTGAAGGAATTTCTTCCCTTCTTCAGTGTTTGCATGAGGGGATGGAGAGCGAGGTTGCTGATTAAATGAAACAGCCTTGCTGTGGATGTGCTGTCTTGTTGCATTGTTTCTGACCCATGATGATGGGTGAAATGCAGGGATGACTTGTCATCAGGAGGAGTCAAGATGTGAGGGAAGGGTGATGGATGGGAGTGGAATAGGTTGAGATGAAATGGGTGGGAGTGGAATTATGCCTTTTGACTTTGGCTACCTTCCTTGTAAGGGGGGAGAAAACCCTTGGTATGTACGTATTATTATTATTATTAATATTAAGAATATTATTATTATTTTTTTTTTTGTGTGGGTCTTTCACTCTTTGTTTTTATTTCACATATACATACCTTTCCTGACAATTGCTATGAATTGGAGCTAATCATATACTTCTTGACAATTGATCAATGCCCACTCTATAGCTGTTTCCTTCTTTTATCTTTTGTGACATGAAGGCCTTCTGACAGTTTTTAAATCATATTTTGTGTAGATAGAATGTTTATGATTTTTTGGTTATGGTTTTTGAAGAAACTCCCACCTAGTGAGTTATTGTTAATACACGCTAATTCCATCTTTTGAAATTGCAGAAGCTCTACTGGCAACCCGGCCCCTACCTGACCTTCCTGATGTAGTAAGTGGGGCAGGAGGTTTATTAGAATCGGCATTAGTGGGCCCAGGAGGACCAGGGCCTCCAGAGCAACAAGTAGGAGGAACCTTCAGCGTATCACCGCAGTTAAACCCTACTACAATCCCTACAGGGGGAGGGGTTTCCATTGCATCTGGAGCTACTGCTTCTGTTGATGTTGCTGCTTCAGTGAAGTGGCACTCAAGGGAGAATCTCTTAGCACCGGAAGATGATGGAGATCCGCAACTCTTTGTGGCTCTTTATGAATTTAGGGCACAAGGCGAGAACCAATTATCTCTCAGGAAAGGTGAGTTTATGATGATTAATTATTATTTCACTGCAATGAAGGTGCTTTAGCTTCCTATTAAATTTGAGTCTTATTCTTTATTGCATTTCTGTATTAATATATGTTTTGCCAGTTTATAGTAATTTTACTTGTATAATTTATATATATTTTTTGATGATCTATTATTGTGAAGTAACAGTTAAATGTGCACAAATATTTTTGAGAATTAGGAAGTTTCAAGCATCTTTTTGAAGATCTGAAATTTAGATGATGCAATAGGAAAAGAAGAGAAAATCTTCGAAAGTATGAGAACCCCTTCCTTAGATTTTATAAACATGAGACACATGAGGAATGTTTTCAGGATTTAAGAGTTGAAGGATTTTCATTGTTTCAGTTATGATTGATTTTTAATTGAAGAATTGTTGTGGGTTATTTGTATTTGTATCATTGTACATTCATATTTAGTATTCTTGTTTTTGGGATGGTTTGGACACATGGAAAGAATGAGTGAAAAAAGACTAGTAAAAGAGATATGGAAGGCAGATGTGGAGGGAGTGAACATGAGGTGTCGACCTAGGATGCGATGGATGGATGGGGTGAAAGTGGCTTTGGGGAAGAGGGGAATGTCTGTTGAGGAAGGACGGGAGAGGACAGAAGACGGGTGAATGGAGAATGGTTGTATATGGATGATGATGTGATGCATGAGGTGGAATGGGTGGGGGGATGGGGGTGAGGTAGTATGTGTGAGAAAAATTTGACGCAGCCTGAAGGGATTTCTCCCCGTCTTCTCCTTTTCTGCATGAGGGGATGGAGAGGGGGGTTGCTGATTTAATGAAGCGGCCTTGCTGTGGATGTGCTGTATCTTGCGACATTGCCTCTGACCCAGGGCAGTGGACAAGGTGTAGGGATGACCTGTCATCCAGGAGATGCCAAGATAAGAGGGAGGGTAGAGGGTGGAGGGGAGTGGAGTGTATTTAGGGATGGAATGGGTGGGAATGGTTTTTATGCCTTTTCTTTTTGGCTACCTCCCTTGTAAGGGGGAAAAGCCTTTGGTATTTGTATATATGTATGTTATTTCACATACCAGTTTTATGTTATTCATTACCAGACTGTTTTGATATGTAGTCATGTCTAATGTATATTAAGTTTTATCAAACAAAATTGAAATTCATTACATTGCACTTAAGGAACTCAGACATTAGCCAGATACTCTTCTGCATTGCTCTTGACCAGAGCATGTGGGGGGGTGAACCATCTTTGAGGTACTGAAATAGGAAGGATGTTTAATGGGTTTTAATGGATAAGAATTGGGTTTATGCTTTGACTTGGCTACCCCATATTAAGGGAAATGCCTTTGGTACAGGTGTGTGTCTAAAACTTTTCATTATTACATACATACCAAAGACTTTTCCCCCTTACAAGGGCGGTAGTTGAATACATCTGGTACTTTTCATCATTAAAAAAAAAAAGAAGTAGTAGTAGTTGATTGTTTTCCTATGTTTACAGGTGAACAGGTGAGAGTACTGAGTTACAACAAGTCAGGAGAATGGTGCGAGGCCCATGCTTCCAGTGGGGAGGTTGGGTGGGTGCCCTCCAATTACATCACCCCGGTTAACTCCCTGGAAAAGCACTCCTGGTATCACGGTCCTATAAGCCGCAACACCGCAGAGTACCTCCTCTCCTCTGGTATTAATGGCTCTTTCCTTGTACGGGAAAGCGAATCATCACCAGGCCAGCGCTCCATATCACTGCGCTTTGATGGACGGGTCTATCATTATAGAATAAACGAAGATGAAAATTCAAAGGTTTGTTGTACAAAGAAGCTGTTCAATTTATATTTTACTGATATTGATTTTGGCCCTATGAAGATTCAGTAGATATTCATAGAACTCTCAGTTCCCTGGTTCAGAATTCTTTTCCTACTGCCCACATGTAAAATTCTTTGTCATTTGACCTTTCCACCACAGTTTTTTTTTGTCATCTGTTTGTGGCAGAATGGTGACAATACTTTCAGACAACCTCTTGTTCTTTTACATCAGACTTCAGAATATCACTCCATTCATACGTGCATGTATGTATCCACATACATTCACACAACTAGGTAAATACACACACACTGGCTCAACACTGCAGTGGTAACTATTCTTAACCACAATATGAGTTCCAGTTCCACCCAGGGCTAAAGAATAATTCAGCATCACTGCACTGTTATATTATACGGGAAGGGGAGCTATGCTTGTTGACCTGTCTTTGTATCTTGCAACATCTAGTTTGTTCTTAAATTCTTATATGGTGTTTGCACACACTATTATTTCATCCAGTTTGTTCCAGACATCCACCAGTCTGTGTGGAAAACTTTTTTTTTTTCCCGGATATCTTTGATAACTATCCTTTTTGAGTTTCTTTTCATGTTCCCATGTTTTTCTTTTATCCCACTTTAATAAATCTTCTCTATCAAGGACTTCCATGCCTTTCATAATTCAGTGTATTTACTTAGGTGTGTTTAGTGTGCTCTTAAATTTGTGTATGTTTTTTGCACAGTATTGTTTTGTCCAATTTGTTACAGATGTCTACCACTGTGTGGATTTTTTTTTCTTTCTTTTTTTTAGGTCTCTTCTATAACTATCCTTTTTGAGTTTTTTCCATGTCCTCTTGTGTTTCTCTTGTCCCAATTTAGTAAGTCTTCTCTATCAAGGACTTTTGTGCCTTTCATGATTCTGTAGATGGTTAATAGGTTGCCACTTTCTCTTCTTTATAACAAAGTCAGTAATTTCAATTTAGCCAATCTCTCCTCATATGACAGGTTTGAAAGTGCTGGGGCCATTTTCATGGTTGCTCTCTGGATTTTTTCAATTTTCTGTATATTCTTTTTGGTACTGGGTGACCATAGGGTTGCAGCATACTCCAGTCTAGGACTTATTAGTGTGACTAATATTTTTTAATCATTTTTTCATCTAAATAGGTAAAGGCCACCTTTATTGATCTAAGCAAGTGGTAGGATTCTCTGACAATTTTGTTTATTTGTTTATTTGTTTATCAGGGGACAAGTCATTTGAGATAATTACTCCCGGGTCATTTTCAGATCCCACTTTCTTCACTTCCTTTATTCCTATTGTATATTGTCCTAGATGAGGTGGATGGATGGGGTGAAGGGGGCTTTGGGGAAGAGGGGAATGTCTGTTGAGGAAGGACGGGAGAGGACAGAAGACAGGGGTGAATGGAGAATGGTTGTATATGGATGATGTTGTGGGGATGGGGGGTGAGGTAGTATGTGTGAGCAAATTTTGACGCAGCCTGAAGGGATTTCTCCCTGTCTTCTCCTTTATGCATGGGGGGACGGAGAGGGGGGGGTCGCCGACTTAATGAAGTGGCCTTGCTGTGGATGTGCTGTGTCTTGCAACACTGTTTCTGACCCAGGGCAGTGGACAAGGTGCAGGGATGACCTGTCATCCAGGAGGTGCTAAGATGAGAGGGAGAGTGGAGGGGTGTGGAGTGTATTCAGGGATGGAAGGGGTGGGAATGTTTTTATGCCTTTTCCTTTTTGGCTACCTCTCTTGTAAGGGGGAAAAGCCTTGGTATATGTATGTATATTGTCCTGATGTTCTTTTACTTTTTCCAAACTCCTTTATGCTACATTTCTTAATGTTGAAGTCTACTTCCCACATCTGACTCCATTTCCAAACCTTATTTAGGTCTCTCTGTAGTGTGTATTTACCCAGTTGTATTATACGGGAAGGGGAGCATCTCGCAATGTCTAATTTGCTCTTAAATTTTTGTATGGTGTTTGCACACACTATTGTTTTGTCCAATTTGTTCCAGACATCCACCACTGTGTGTATTTTTTTTTTTTTTTTTTTTTTTTTTTCAGATCTCTTCTGTAACTGTGCTTTTTGAGTTTCTTTTCATGTCCCTTTGATTTTCTTCTATCCCACTTTAATATTTCTTCTCTATCAGGGACTTCCATTCCTTTCAGGATTTTGTAAATGGCCAATAGATCATCTCTTTCTCTTCTTTGTTCCAGGGTTTAGTTCCAGTTTAACCAATCTTTGCTCATATGTCAATTTTGAAAATGTTGGGGCCATCTTTGTCGTTCCTTTTTGGATTCTTTCTACTTTCTTTCTATTTTTTCTTGTACTGGGTGTTTATAGTGTCGCAATGTACTCCAATCTTGGTCTTATCAGTGTGACCAGTATTTTCTTTACTATTACCTCATCCAAGTAATTGAAAGCCACCTTTATTGATCTTAGAAAATTGTAGGTTTCTTCGACTGTTTTGTTTATCTGCTTGTCTCGGAACATGTCTTTGGTGGTGATTACTCCTATAGGCAATTCACTTAAAGAATGTCAGTCAATTCTGTGTTTTTGGTTGGCAGCCCTGCTCACCCTTCCCCTGCTGAGCTGGATGAAACCTGAAGACTCCTCAAGATATTTTCATATTTCTTCACTTAGCACAGTGACTATATGAGTTACACAAATTTCATGTACATCTAGGGATGAAGCAGTCCTTGTTCACCTATTTCAAAGCTTTCCATCTCTATAGTACATAGAAAGTAATTATAGTGAGTATAAGATAAGGAATATAATTTTAATGTTTATACAACATTTTACTTATCATTGCTGTGTCCAGTCATTATGAGGCTGGTTGTAAAATTTAACTGTGATATAAAATAGTCATGAATATGACTGTGCTTTCACATATCCCATAAAGTGACACTTAAAAGAGAAAGTGATAGGTTTATATGATTATCTTTTGATACTGGATGGGTGGTGGGAAGCTCCCTCCCTCCCTCCACCCCAGTCAATCTCATGAGTCAAAATTGAACATGACTTGAGTACATACTGCTCATGGTTTTTCGATCTCAATTAGTTTACAGGTTTCATCATCTTATATTCATTATCTTCTTGAGTCTTCGAATATGGTTGTACCAATGTATATGGTTGAAAGAGTGACACTCAGATCGGAAATTGAAATATGTAAATATAAAAAAGTTCGTGAGTTGCATCATAGTGAAGGGTGACACAAGGCTGCCAACCGAAAATGTAGGATTGACTGAGATTCTTTGAGTGAATTGCCTATAGGTCCTTTTCAGAACCAACTTTCTTTACTTTCTTTGCACCGATTTTATATTGTCCTAATATTCTTTTACATCAGACTTCAGAATATCACTCCATCCTTACATGCATGTGTTGTTGTGTGTGTATTTACCTAATTGTATTAACCTAGTTGTATCTTACGGGAAGGGGAGCTATGTTTGTGATGTCCCATCTCTGTATCTCACAGTGTCTAAATTGTTCATAAAATTGTGTATGGTTTTTGCACACACTATCATTTCATCCAGTTTGTTCCATATATCCACCACTCTCCGGGGAAAGCTGTTCATTTTCAGGTCTCTTCTATAACTGTCCTTTTTGAGCTCCCTTCCATGCCCCCTTGTAGTTCTCGTATCCCAATTTAGTAAGTCTTCTCTATCAAGGACCTCCATACCTCTCATGATTCTATAGACGGTCAACAAGCCTCCTCTTTCTCTTCTTTGTTCCAGAGTCAATAACTCTAGTTTTGACAATCTCTTTTTGTATGACAGTTCTGAAAGTGTGGGGGCCATCTTCGTAGTTGCTCTTTGGATTCTTTCAATTTTCCCCATATTCTTTTTGATACTGAGTGACCATAGTGTCACTGTGTACTCCATTCTTGGCCTCATCAGCGTAACTAGTATTTTCTTCACCATTTCTTCCTCTTAAGTAAGTAAATGCTACCTTTATTGATCTTGGCAAGTTGTAGATTTCTCCAGCAATTTTGTTTATCTGTTTATCAGGGGACATGTCCTTTGTGATGATTACTTCCAGGTCTTTTTCAAACCCCACTTTATTTACTTCTTTTTCCCTGATTTTATATTGTCTTGTATCTTCTTTTTACTTTTTCCAAATTCCACTATGCTACATTTCTTAATGTTGAAGTTCACTTCCCATTTCTGACTCCATTCCCAAAGCTCTCACTTCTCACCCCTCATCCCAGTGTTTACTCGTGACCTCAGCCATTTCTATATCTTCTGTGTATTCCATGTTCCCTTGGCATAGTTTCTCAGTTTCTTGCTTGTTTTTCAATTTGCCATTCATGTATAGAATAGTTTTGGTTGATCCTTACATATATCTATTATATCTTTTTCATAATTTCATTTTTCTTCCCTGCATATTTTTATGTATGCATTCTATTCATTGATATGTATTTGCCACTTTCTTGGATTTTTCTCTTTTTTCCATCTTTTTCAAGCTTTATCTCTTTCTTTTGCCTCACTGCCTTCTGTTAAACCAGCACTTAATAAATACCTTTTCCTGTTTTTTTCTTGGTACAAGATAAGAGGGAGGAAGGAGCATGGAGGTGAGTGGAATATATAGGAAATGAAATGGGTAGGAGTGGTTTCTATGCCTTTTTCTTTTTGGCTACCCCCTGTGTAGGGGGAAAAGCCTCTGGTATATGTATGTATGTACATATTTATCCATCCCTTCATTATTGATTTCCATCAGAATCTTCCATATTTTTTCCACTTGTGTCTCTTCATTGTAGAATTTTTTCCAACTCACTTCTTGAAAAAATTTCTTAAAGTTTCCCAGAGTCCATTTTACTATATACCAATCTCTCTTTTCTGTATTTCTCATTTCTCTCTATATTTCCTCCTTTATTTCTAGCTCAAGTAATATATGGTCACTCTTCCCAATTGGTGTCTTGTATTCAATTTTATTCACAATTTCAGGTTCTGATGTAAAGATAAATCTAGTCTATGACGGGTCTTCATTATTTCTATGGGGTTTTCCTTTACCCATTGTGTCATTATATGTTCCATAGTCATGTCAAGTAATACATTTCCCCATAATTCCTCTCCACCTTTCACTGTCATCTCCCAGCAGATTTTTTGCAGTTAAAATCTCCCATAAGTAGCATGTTTCCTCCATCTTTCAGCACCCCATTTAATGAAAGCCTTGTATCTTCTTATATTTTAGAATAATCTCTCTCCAAGAACTTATTTTTGGGGGCACATAAATTGCCACAAACACTCTTTTTCATGTCATTTTCTTCAACTCTTATCATGATCATTTCCACAATGTTCTTTCCATTTGTAACTTGTGTGTGAGAGAGAGGTCACAGCATTACCTATAGATGAGGTCTTTTATGAGCTCTTAGCTCTCATCTGGATTATAGCAATCAAGAGTCCAACACATGACATGATCCAAGACCTTGGTGGATCACAACACACACACATACATAGATCTGTTAGTGTATATTTATCTCATTATCCTGTATGCTTTGTTCTGTTCTGTCCTAATTATTGATATCTTTCAACCTCCAGTTGTATGTATCTTCTGAGTTCCGATTCAACACCTTAGCGGAACTTGTTCACCATCACTCCCAGCATGCAGATGGACTCATTACGCAACTCCTCTACCCTGCTCCCAAGCGGAATAAGCCCACTGTATTTGGACTTACCCCAGGTAAGGTTTTGGATGATAATGTAGGTACAGACTTCCTTTTCATCAATTTCTTTAGGAACATAGGATCATAGGAAGAATTATAGTGTTTTAAGATATAGGTTTAGGTATTGATTTAGTTTTTCCTTTTAGGATTTAATGAAGTCATGGCATAGAATTGTTTGTGCAGGCCTTTGCAGATTGTTACAGTATCAAGTGTATATGAAGGAGTAATTCATGATAACATGTTTTATAGTAGTGATAAGAAAATTATAGGGTGAATGAGGCTTGATATAATTATATAAATGGAGCTGATTTTAAGGAAACCAGTTTCATTTACAAACTGGGGTTTGGAGAGCCAGCTAGAATAGTATTGAAGTAGGTTGAGATATGTTTGTAGTCACTGTTGGTCTATAGGAGTCTGTAAACTGTTAAGCAGTTTCAAAGGGAAAGCAAGCAATAAAAGAATTACAAAGGAAGCCCTAAAAACAGAATGGGAGAAAGGTGGAATGAAAATTAATATGGATGCAGCTAACTTAAATGTATTTTGGGCGTCTATGGATCTGGAAAAGGCTTACGACAGGGAAGACAGGAAAACACTGTAGGAGGTATTGGAGATATATGGGATAGGAGGAAAGCTGTTAAGAGTAGTCAAGAGTTTTTATGAGAGTAGTTGAGTTTGTATTAGGATTAGAAATGGAGAGAGTGAGTGGTTCAAGGTAAAGGTGGGACTTCATCAGGGATGTGTTATGTCATCCTGGTTGTTCAATTTATACATGGATGGAGTGGTGTGAGGGGTAAATGCAAGGGTAATGGGTCAGGGGTTGGAGATGGTTAAAGAAAATGAAGAAAAGTGGGAGATAAGCCAGCTGTTGTTTGCTGATGATGCTGTGATTATGGTAGGATCAGAGGAGTTTGGGAAGGTGTGCGAAAGAAGGAAGTTGAAGATAAATGTGGGTAAAAGTAAGGTGATGAGATGTACAAGGGGAGAGAGTAGTAGCAGACTAGAAGTGAGTATTAAGGGAGGAGACTGGAGGAAATGGATAGTTTTAGATACTTGGGTGCGAATGTGGCAGGAAAGGGAGGAGTGGGGTTGGATGTAGAATGTAGATTGAGAGAAGTGAGTAAATGCCTTGGTGGATTAAAAAATGTAATGAGAAATAGAAATTTGGGAATGGATGCTAAGAGGAGGTTGTATGAAGGAGTGATTGTGCCGACAGCACTGTACAGGGCAAAAACATGGAACATAAGGGAGGAATAGAGGAGGAGTTTGAATGTGTTTTAGGTGAGGTGCCTGAAAAGTATGATAGGGGTTACTAGGCTGGATAGAGTGAGAATTGAGGAGGTGAGGAGGAGAACAGGGGTGGAAAGGGAGTTGGGAAATAGGGTTGATGAAAGAGTTATTGGGATGGTTTGGACACATGGAATGAATGAATGAAGAAATATCAGTAAAAGAAGTGTTGAAGGCTGAAGTAGGAGTGAACATGAGGATGAGATGAATGGATAGGGTAAAAGGGGCATTGGAAAAGAGTGGAATGTCTGTTGAAGAAGGAAGGGAGAAGACAAAAGATAGGGGTGAGTGGAGAATGGTTGTGTATGGATGATGTTATGATGCATGGAAGGGAGTAGGTGGGGGATGGGGGGTGGGTATGTGTGAATAATATTTTGATGTAGCATAATGGGATTTTTCCCCATCTTCTCTTTTTCTGCATAAGGGGATGGAGAGGGGGGGTTGCCGATTAAATGAACCGGCCTTGCTGTGTTTGCACTTTTTGCAGCATTGCTTCTGACCCAGAGCAGTGGGTGAGATGCAGGGATGACCCAAGATAAGAGGGATATATATATATATATATAATATATATATATGTATATATATATATGTATATATATATATATATATATATCTACAGTACTACCTCTCATCAACAGACGTTAATTGGCTGTGTTTGCGGTATTTTCACTGTGTTTTCGGTGTTTTTGGTGCTGTTGTTTAGTGCGGTAAAATCACTATGCCACCCAAAATCCACTCCAAATCAACGGATTATTCACATCAACAGACACCGTTACCCCCCTTTTAGTTCGTTAATGAGAGGTAGTACTGTATATATATATATATATATATATATATATATATATTTTTTTTTTCTCTACCCCATCGATCTGGGGTATTGGCTGCATGTTATTGTGGAGCTAAAAGCTCCTCAGTAGCATGCAGCTGATACTTTAGCGTCTATCTGTGGCACCCGTATGGACCAGAGCCACACATCATTTTGTCTGTAATAGAAGAATTCTCTATTCACAGAGAAATGATGCTACTTTATTATACTGCGACTGTCCCTCCCTTATGCTGCCCCTTCTCTCTTAATACTGTCCTGTACAACTTCTCTGAATATTCATTTCCTTTTTCCCCCAACCCTGTGGTAGGGGAGAAAGAATACTACCACCAGGTGTTCCCACTTGAGTTTTATGACTCAACAAAAAAGGGATGGGGATAAGACTAGGCATCTTACTCTCTGTAGCCCCATAGGGGACATTCCTAAAAAAGCAAAGGCATAAGAGGGTCTGGGAGGAGTTTTCCAACCAGAACCCTACTGTTTTGGTCTTTTAATGTGTGTGGATGTGGATGCTAAGAGGAGGTTATATGAAGGAGTGATCGTGCCAACAGCATTGTACAGGGCAGAAACATGGAACATGTGAGAGGAAGAGAGAAGGAATTTGAATGTGTTTGAGCTGAAATGTCTGAGAAGTATGATAGGGGTTACTAGGCTGGATAGAGTGAGAAATGAGGAGGTGAGGAGGAGAACAGGGGTGGAAAGGGAACTAGGAGATAGGGTTGATGAAATAGTATTAGGATGGTTTGGACACATGGAAAGAATGAGTGAAGAAAGATTAGTAAAAGAAGTGTGGAAGACAGAGGTGGAAGGAGTGAATATGAGGGGGCATCCTAAGATGAGATGGATGGATGGGGTGAGAGGGACATTACTAAAGAGAGGAATGTCTGTGGAGGAAGGACGGGAGAGGACAGAAGATAGGGGTAAATGGAGAGGGGATGTGTATAGATGAGGCTGTGATGCATGAGGGGGAGTGGTTGGGGGATGGGGGCTGAGGAAGTATGTATGAGAAAAATTTGACACAGCCCGAAGGGATTTCTCTCCGTCTTCTCCTTTTCTGAATGAGGGGATGGAGAGGGGTGTCGCCAAATTTATGAAGTGGCCTTGCTGTGGATGTGCTGTGTCTTGCAACACTGCTTCTGACCCAGGGCAGTGGACAGGATGCAGGGATGACCCGTCATCCAGGAGGTGCCAAGATAAGAGGGAGAGAGGAGGGTGGAGGGGAGTGGAATATATTGGAAATGGAATGGGTGGGAGTGGTTTCTATGTCTTTTTCTTTTTTGGCTACCCCCTGTGTAGGGGGAAAAAGTGGAAAAAGCCTTTGGTTATATGTATGGATGTGGTATAGATGAGAGTAAAAAAGGAAGAGATAGGAAGTATGTTTGTGAGAAGAAAGATGTATGAATTGGCATTGAGTGAAACTAAGTTGAAAGGGAGGGGCAAGTTTGAGTTTGGGAGTGTAGTTTGGAGTTGTTTGATGGTGACGCTGCACTTGTAGCAGGGTCAGAGAGGTCTAAGGAAGTTAGCAATGGAGTTTGGAAAAGTATGCAGTAGGAGAAAGTTGAAGGTAAATGTGGGTAAAAACAAGGTGATGAGACATACAAGGGGAGAGGATGGCACTGAGTTGGAAGTAAGTCTTAAAGGAGAGAGGCTGGAGGAAGTGGGTAGCTTTAGGTATTTGGGGTCATATGTGGTAGAAAAAGGAGGAATGGCAGTGGAAATAAATTGCAGATTGAGAGAAACAAGTAAATGCCTTGGGGGATTAAAAAGTGTAATGAGAAACAGGTATTTGGGAATGGATGCAAAGAGGAGATTGTATGAAGGGGTGGTTGTGCCAATGGCTTTGTATGGAGCAGAGACACGGAATTTAAGAGAGGCAAAGGAAATTTTTGAATGTGTTTAAGATGAAATGTCTGAGAAGTATGGTAGGGGTTAATAGGTAAGATAGAGTGAGAAACAAAGAGGTGAAGAAGAGAGTGGGAATGGAAAAGGAGATGGCAGATAGGGCTGTTGAAAGATAATTGGGATGGTTATGACACATGGAAAGAATGAATGATGAAATATTAGTAAAAGTGGTGTGGAAGGCAGAGGTGGAAGGAGTGAACTTCAGGGGATGACTGAGGATGAGATGGATGGATGGGATGAAAGGGGTGTTGAGAAAGGGGAATTTCTGTTGAGCAAGGAAGGGAGAAGGCAGAAGATAGGGATGAGTGAAGAGTAGCTGTGTATAGATGATACTGTTATGCAAGAAAGAGAAGGGTGGCGGATGGGGTGATAGAGGGTGCTTATGTGTGAATGATATTTTAATGTAGCCTGAAGGGATATCTCCCTGTCTTCTCTTTTTTTTGCACGAGGGGATGGAGAGGGGAGTTGCCAATTAAATGAAGTGGCCTTGCTGTGGATGTACTGTGTCTTGCTACATTGCTTCTGACCCAGGGCAGTGGGTGGGATACAGGGATGACCCATCACACATGAGGAGCTAAGATGAGAGGGAGGAAAGTGTGGTAGAAAGGGGGTGGGAGTAGGAACGTGCCTTTGACTTGGTTACCTCCCTTACAAGGAGGAAAAGCTCTTGGTATATACATAGATAGTAACAGTGTTAGTAGTAGTGGTACATTTTCAATATGAATCCTATCAACCTCATGGTGTCATTTTGTTTCTTTTTCCCTAATTTGCACTAACCTTGTGTAGTGGCTTTATTATCATATATTGCCTTTTAGATGATTTTATATTCTTTGTGGAACTTGTTTGCTTTATTTTTGTGATGTAATGTGCATTAATGGTTTAGTATTTTGAGCTTTCCTATAGCTTTCTCACATATCTGTCTTACCACAAAGATCTGATCTACACAACCTCTACCCGTTATTTTGAGCTTGTCCCTCACCATGTGTATTATTTCTAGTGCATTCTTTCTTATAGTTTTATACTTTGTAAGTATCTTACAGTGTTCGTTTAAGATGTGTGTATATACCTAATTGTATATTTTACATTTCCTCTGTGTTTAGCAGAACTTGGTTACATCCCTTTTTCATCTCTGGCTTTATATTCTATGTATATCCTTCAGTTTGTTCTTTATATTCCTCTCTAGTGATATTATTGCTTCTCCTTGAATCTTTACTTCTGAATCTATTGACCCTGTATGCCCTTTCTTGTGTTATCCTGTGCATCTCTTCTCAGCCATGCATTCTGTGTGTATCCCTTGCAAGTTAGATAGTATTTGTGTACTTTTAAATGTACTACTGGGAGTTTTGAGTAAAATATATTACTAGGAGTTTTGAGTGTCTTAGTTGAGGATTTAATGTTAAATTAGCTTAATTTTAATTTATGGGAGTGAATTGTTGATAGATAGTTGAAGTAATAATTGTTGTTTGTAATATAGATGAGCTAAATATATGTGACATGTAATTTTGATAGAGGTAGAAATGGTTTGTGTATAAAGATGAAGAGGCTTAGATGTTGTGTATAAAGTTAGTCAATGGATCATGCATGAATATGTTGGCAAGAGGACTTTCTCTTTCTGTCACCTACTCTGACACTGTCCTGTTGTTTATTTCTTGCTATAATCTTGATTTTCTTACATTTACTCATCATCTGTTGACTTCTGCCTTGTTTCATCTCTCTTTCTCTTCCTCTCACTTTCTTCTTCCGCGGCAAGTTTTGATAGATTTCTTCCACTGCTGCCTAGAACCGGATGAGTGGGAGATAGAGCGCACGGACATCGCCATGAAGCACAAACTAGGCGGAGGACAATATGGAGATGTCTATGAGGCAGTGTGGAAGCGTTATAATATTACTGTGGCTGTTAAAACATTAAAGGTATGTTACAATTATTGTTGTGTTTATAACTGATCTTAGTCAAGTTATATTTTGAAGCTGTAGTTGTTTATATTGCAACAGCTGACTCAGGTGTGATTGATCTACAAATCAGAGTTAATCTGTTCTTATGTATCATATCTGTTTTTACATTATTTTGTTCATGTTTTTTTCAGGAGGACACCATGGCCCTAAAGGATTTTTTGGAAGAGGCAGCAATTATGAAGGCAATGAAACATCCCAACCTTGTGCAGCTCCTTGGTGTGTGTACTCGAGAACCACCTTTCTACATCGTGACTGAATTCATGTCACGAGGAAATCTACTAGACTACTTGCGGGTTTGCAATCGAGAGGAAGTCAATGAAGTGGTACTCTTGTACATGGCTACACAAATTGCTGCAGCTATGGAACACCTCGAGAGTAATAACTTTATTCATAGGTAAGGAAAGGAAATATTTCTTAAGCAAGGAAATTGAAAAACATTCAAAGGAAAGGAAATTAACACTTCATATGATAGGTGAATGATACAAAAAAGATAAAGAGACTTTGAAGGAAGTAGAACTGCTTGAAGGAAGATCATTTAGATGGGGTATTGGCTGCATGTTGTTATGGCAAAGTAGCATGTAGTTGATACTTTAGGGTCTATATGGGGTGTACCTATGGTCCAGAGCCACAGATCATTTTGTCTGTGATAGAGGAGGACTCTGCTTACAGAGAAATGATGAAACTTTTATTATACTGCTACTGTCCCTCCGTTATGCTATCCCCCAACCCCTTGTTACTGTCCTGTACCATTTCTCTGAATTTCATTTTCTTGTTTCGCCTACCCTGTGGTGAAGGAAAAGAATGCTGCCACTAAGTATTCCCACTTGGATTGTAAGAGGCAAGAAAAATGGGACAGGGATTGGGACCAGGCACACAGGGGACATTCCTAAAAAAAGTAAAGGCATAAGAGGGTCTTGGAGTTTTCCAACCAGCACCCTAAGGTTTGAGTCTTTTAATGTGCATGGATGTGGTACAGATGAGAGAAAAAGGGAAGAGATAGGTAGTATGTTTGTGAGAAGAAAGATGGATGTGTTGGCTTTGAGTGAAACTAAGTTGAGAGGGAAGGGAGAGTGTGAGTTTGGGAGTGTAGTTGGGAGGTTCTCAGGAGTGAAGAGAGGGTGAGGGAGAGAGGGTAAATGAAGAGATAGGTAAATGTGTAGTGGAGTGGAAGGAGGTTTCTTCAAGGGTAATGTGGATGAAGGTGAAACTGAGAAAGGAGATGTGGGTTTTTGTAAGTGTATATGGGCCTGGTAGTGAGAAGAGTGTAGAAGAAAGAGAGGCTTTTTGGATAGATTTAAATGAGTGCATAGAGGGATTAGGGAGGAATATCAGTGTAGTAGTATTGGGAGAACTTAATCTCTTCAGTACGGGCCAAAATCTCGCGGGCAGCATCAGCTGCCAGACGTACAATGTGTCATAATAATACTCGCATCATAAAATATAGTCACCGCTTATATCGATCGTTCTCTCTTTCACCCGTGAATTTTGATAACCATAGAAAATGTGATGAAGACAGTTTAGAGAGTATGTCATTACGCAGGGGCAACTACAATAAATATAATCAAGACGCCGATATGGCAGCCTCGCATATCCACTTGCTCCTCATGCCGCCTACGTATGCAGCACCATATGGAAGGGGTTAATGCTAGAGTAGGAAATGAACCAATCGACGGAGTGGTTGGGAAATGTGGAGTTCCAGGAAAGAATTGTAGTGGAGGGTTGATGGTGATGTGTCTAGAGAGTTGATGATAACAAATACAGTGTTTCGGAAGAAAGTCAAGCATAAGTACACATGGGAGAGGGTGGTGGATGGAAGGGTGGTAGAGGATTAATGGACCATGTAGTGGTAGATAGGAGTATAATAGGAAGAGTTAAGGGTGTATGTGTTCTAAGGGGGGAGAGTGGAGGAGTATCAGATCATTTTTGGTGGAAGGTAAATTGAGAGTGGAGGATAGATAAAGAGGAAAAGGACAAAATTTTGGTAGGGAGGTGCTAAGAGTGAACACTTTAAATGAGAAGGAAAAGGAGTACAAGAAGCTGAGAGAGGAATGGGAGGGAGTGAAGGATAGAGTAGAACTAGGAGTGGAGGAGGAATGGGGATGGTTCAAGGAAGGAGTCACAGTGTGCAAAGATGGTGTGTGGAACAAGAAGGATGGGAGGAAATAGAAGGAAGGGTAGTGAGTGGTGGGATGAGGAAGCAAAGAAGGTTGTTGAAGAGAAGAAGCGAGCTTTCACAGGTTGGTTACAAAATAGGACGAGGGAGTCATATGAGAGGTACAAAGAAAAGAGAAGAGAGGTAAAGCACAAGGTAAAGGAGGCAAAGAGGAGAGCAGATGTGAAATGGGGTAAGAGTATGACAGAAAAATTTGAAAGTAATAAAAAGATGTTTTGGGAAGAAATTAAGAGAGGAAGAGGAGGCGAATAAAAGTAGAGAGGAAAAGGTAAAAGGTGCAGATGGAGAGATGATAATGGAAGAGAAGGCAGTAAGAGGAAGATGGGCAGAGTATTTTAGGGAGTTGCTAAATGTGAAGGAGGATAGGGAGGGAAAGATAGTTGCAGTGGGAAGTGCAAAGAAAATGACTGTGATGAGTGAGGAAAATGGAGGAGAAATAAGGAAGGATGAAGTGAAGGCAGTTAAGATGATGAGAGCAGGTAAGGCACCTGGTCTGGATGGATGCCATGCAGAATGTCTAAAAAAAAAAGGAGGTACAGTGATGGTGGACTGGCTGGTGGCATTATTTAATGTTTGTTTAACCACTTCCATACGGTGCCGCCTACGTAGGCGGCATGAGGAGCAAGTAGGTACTCGCTGATGCTGAAGTCGCCATCTTGATTATATTTATTGTAGTTGTACCTACGTAATTTTCATTCTCTCTAAACTGGCTTCATCAGTTTTCTATGGTTATCAAAATACACAGGTGAAAGAGAACGGACAATTTAGCACTGACTTTATTTTTTATCATGCGATTATTATTTCGAGACATCGCACGTCGGGCAGCTAATGCTGCCAGACGTGCGATGTGCCCCGGAGGGAAGAGGTTAAGAAAGGGTAGAGTGCCGGAGGACTGGAGGAGTGCCTGTATAGTTCCACTCTACAAGGGAAAAGGGGACAAGTGTGAGTGTAGTAGTTTCAGAGGGATTAGCTTATTAAGTGTAGTTGAGAAGGCTTATGGGAGGATCTTGATTGAGAGGATTAGGAGAGGAACAGAGGGAGTAATTGGTGAGGAACAGTGTGGATTGAGGACAGGTAGAGGTTGCGTAGATCAGATTTTTGTGGTAAGACAGATATGTGAGAAAGCTATAGGAAAAGGTAAGGATGTTTTTTGGGCTTTTATTGATCTGGAAAAAGCTTATGATAGGGTAGACAGGAAGGCACTGTGGGAGGTTTTGCAGATATACGAGATAGGAGGAAAACTTCTAGGAGCTGTCAGGTGTTTTTACAATAGTAGAGCATGTGTCAGGATTAGGAATGGAGAGAGTTAGTGGTTCGAGGTAAAGGTGGGACTTCATCATGGATGTGTTATGTTGTCCTGGCTGTTCAACTTATACATGGATGGGGTGGTGAGAGACGTAAATGCAAGGGTAGTGGGTCAGGGATTGGAGATGGTTAAAGAAAATGGAGAAAAGTGGGGGATAAGCCAGCAGTTGTTTGTGGACGACACTGTGCATGTAGCAGAATCAGAGGAGGGATTGAGGAAATTGGTGACTGAGTTTGGGAGAGTGTGTGAAAGAAGAAAGTTGAAGATGAATGTGGGTAAAAGTAAGGTGACGAGATGTACAAAGGGTGAAAGTGGCAGCAGGCTGGAAGTGAACATTAAGGGAGAGCAATTGGAGGAATTGAATAGTTTTAGGTACTTGGGTGCGAATGTGGCAGGAAAGGAAGGAGTGAAGGTGGAGGTAGAATGTAGATTGAGAGAAGCAAGTAAATGCCTTGGTGGAATAAAGGACTGTGGGAAGTGCTTATAGGTGAATGTGTCATAAAAGCTGTTCAATTTCTTTGGTGAACTTATGTATTCTTACTCTATCGGAAAGAGTATTATTGCATACTAAATTGTTTTAGTATCGTATATATTACGTGTAGTTAATTTTTTTTTTTTTTTTTTTTTTTTTCTATGGTATCTGTGATCATTGAAGTATCCATAGGCATAGGTAATCATTTTTTTTTTATGATTTTTTAATTTTGAATAGTAGAAACTTCAGTGAAAATCTGCTATGATAAATGAAACAAAAAAATTAAGTTACAGTTTCCTTTATTTTTTTTCTTGCCAAATTAAAGTATTACTATTTCTCTTTACAAATTCGAAAGAATGAATAAAATCAGACAAAAAGAAACAGAATATGGCTATTTAAATATAAAAAACACATGTGCGTGACTGGTAGGCTGACAGATACGTGACAGGGCGACTTCCTTTCTCCTTTAGCTTTGAAGAGATACTGAGATCCTTGTGGTGATTGATGATTTAGTGTTGGGCAAGTTGCCAGATATCTCCATAAATATTAATTATAGGAAACAAAACAGAACTGTCTATCAAAATTTTGACTTTATTTCAATATACAGAATGTTTTTTCGTGCAATGGGGTTGCCAGAGGTTGCCAAAAGTTTATCTATTTTATTTTATATATAAGAAAAGAAACAGAATTGAGCTGTAATATTTGGTTAAAGTGTTACCACCATCATAGATAATCTTTTGAAATGTTTACCTAAAATTAGTTAATTTTCCAGAATTTTTCGTGTTTTCGCGCCCCACAGCCCCTTAAAAAGTGTTATGAAAAATAGACATTTGGGAATGGATGTTAAGAGGAGATTGTATGAAGGAGTGATTGTGTCAATAGCACTGTATGGGGCAGAAACATGGAACATAAGAGAGGAAGAGAGAAGGGGTGTGAATGTGTTTGAGATGAGGTGTCTGAGAAGTATGATGGGGGTTACTAGGCTAGATAGAGTGAGAAATGAGGAGGTGAGGAGGAGAACAGGGGTTGTAAGGGAGTTGGGAGATAGAGTGGATGAAAGAGTATTAGTGTGGTTTGGACACACAAAGAATGAGTGAAGAAAGACTAGTAAAAGAGGTGGAAGGCAGATGTGGAGTGAGTGAACATGAGGGGGCATCCTAGGACAAGATGGATGGATGGGGTAAAAGGGGCTTTGGGGAAAAGGGGAATGTCTGTTGAGGAAGGACAGGAGAGGACAGAAGACGGGTGAATGGAGAATGATTGTATATGGATGATGATGTGATGCATGAGGTGGAATGGGTGGGGGGATGGGGGTTGAGGTAGTATGTGTGAGAAAAAATTGACGCAGCCCAAAGGGATTTCTCCCCATCTCCTCTCCTGCATGAGGGGACAGAGAGGGGGGGTCACCAATTTAATGAAGCAGCTTTGCTGTGGATGTGTTGTGTTTTGCGACACTGCTTCTGACCCAGGGCAGTGGACAAGATACAGGGATGACCTGTCACTCAGGAGGTGCCAAGATAAGAGGGAGGGTAGAGGGTGTTGGGGAGTGGAGTGTATTGGGGATGGAATGGGTGGGAATGGTTTTTATGCCTTTGTTTTTTGGCTAACTCCCTTGAAAGGGGAAAAAGCCTTTGGTATATGTATGTAAATAGTTTAGATTAGAACAGTTAAACAATCCTGTGCCCCAGTTCTCTAGCCAGGGACTCTGCCCATGGTATTCAGTTCAATTAAGTGGAGAGATATTGTGTTGCTGTCTGGAACTGGATTATTGACTGCATGGTAGGTGGCATAAAATCAGTACTTTAGGAACTGTTTTATGACACCTTTGTTGACCAGATCTACACATCATTCATTTATGTTTAGATTAGAATATATTAAGGCGTGATGAAACACTTCCACTATTGTTGTGCCTCTTTTCTGGTGTCCTCATGAATCTATATTTAATGATTTCTAAGGCTCCATATCTTCCCTTTCTGATCTGTAGTGGAGCAGAAGAAATAATGCAGCCACCATGTTACTGTATGTGTTGTAGAGAGTGACTAGATGGGATGGAGTGTGGGGACTGTGGATACCCTTGTCTTTATTTTTCATTTATGAAGAATTGAGGCACAAGAAGGTTTGGGAGAATTCCATCCTGAACCTAGGCAGTGGGTTGAGGGGTAGGGATGGCCTTTCATCCACAAGGAGCTAAGATAAAAGGGAAATAGATTAGTGTGGGATGGGTTAGTGGATGGGTGTATACCATGGCTGACTATCTATCTACCAAGGGCTTCTTCCCCTTAATAAGAGAGGTAGCCAAGTCAAAGACGTGCACCCACCTTTTCCACTTCCATTCACCACCCTTGTTACCCTGTCACTTTAGCTCCTCATGGATGAAGGGTCATCCCTGTATCCCACTCACTGCCCTGGGTCAGAAGCATTGTAGCAAGACAAGCACATCCACTGTAAGGCCGCTTTGCTTAATTGGCTATCCCCTTCTCTATCCCCTCATGCAGAAAAAGGGATGGTGAGAAATTCCCTCAGGCTGTGTCAAAATATCATTCATACATAACCACTCCCTACCCATCCCTTCCTTGCATCACAGTATCATCTAAACAAAGCCATTCTCCACTCACTCCAATCTCCTGCCTTCTCCCTTCCTTACTCAACAGACATTCCCCTCTTGCTTAATACCCCTTTCACCCCATCCATCCATCTCATTCTTGGTTGTCCCCTCAAGTTCACTCCCTCCACTCCTGCCTTCCACACCTCTTTTACTAATCTTTCTTCCAGACCCAAGGCAGTGGACAAGATGCAGGGGTAAGAGGGAGGGAAGAGGGTGGAGGGAAGTGGAGTGTGATAGGGATGGAATGGGTGGGAGTGGTTTTAATGCCTTTGTTTTTCTGGCTACCTCCTTTGTAAGGGGGAAAAAAGCCTTTGGTATATGTATGTCTTCATTCATTCTTTTAATGTGTCCAAACCATCCCTATACTCTTTCATCAACCCTATCTGCCATCACCTTTTCCACCCCAGCTCTACTCATCTTCTCATTTCTCACTCTATCCAACCTTGTAACCCCTACCATACTTCTCAGACATTTCATCTCAAACACATTTAAACTTTTCTTCTCTTCCTCTCTTAGATTCCATGTCTCCTCCCAGTATGGTGTCATTGGCAAAATCACCCCTTCATATAAGCTCCTCTTTGCATCCATTCCCAAATGCCTATTTCTGATTACACTTTTTAATCCCCCAAGGCATTCACATGCTTCTCTCAATCTACAATTTACTTCCACTGCCAATCCTCCCTTTCCTGCCTCATGTAATCCCAAATACCTAAAGCTATCCACTTCCTCCGACCTCTCTCTTTTAAGACTTACTTCCAACTCAGTGTCATCCTCTTCCCTTGTACATCTCATTACCATACATTTACCCACATTTAACTTCAACTTTCTCCTATTGCATACCCTCTCTAACTCTGTCACAAACTCCCATAGTTCCTCCTCTGACCCTACCACAAGTGCAGTGTCATCACCAAACAAGAACTGGCTCACCTCCCATTTTCTCTCCATTTAATTTAACCATCTCTAGTCCCCTACCCATTACCCTCTTCTTTACCTCCCACACTACCCCATCCATATACACATTGAACAGCCATGGTGATATGACATCCCTGTTGCAGACCCACCTTTACCTCAAACCATTCATTCTCCATTTCCAATTGTAACACAGGCTCCACTATTCTCGTAAAAACTCTTGACTGCCCTGAACATCTTTCCCTCAATTTCATTATCTATAAAACCTCCCACAGTGCCTTTCAGTCTACCCTGTATTCAGGGATGGAATGGGTGGGAATAATGTTATGCCTTTTCCCTTTTGGCTACCTCCCTTGTAAGGGGGAAAAAGCCTTGGTATATGTATGTATAAAGGCCCCCCCAAAAAAAATCCTTATCTTTTGCTAAAGCTTTTTTACATATCTGCCTGACCACAAAACTCTGATCCACACAACCCCAACCTTTCCTAAACTCACACTGTTCCTCTGTTCCTCTCATAATCCTCTAAATTGAAACCCTCCCATAAACCTTCCCAATTATGCTCAACATACTGATCCCTCTGAAACTACTACACTCACATTTGCCCCCTTAATAATGAAATTATTAATACTTTGCAGAGACTTGGCAGCTCGAAACTGCTTAGTGGGTGAGAACCATCTGGTCAAGGTTGCTGACTTTGGTTTGGCAAGGTTAATGAGAGATGACACTTACACAGCACATGCTGGTGCTAAGTTCCCAATCAAGTGGACTGCACCTGAAGGATTAGCATACAACAAATTTTCTACAAAGGTATATAGTTGTATGTTTGTACTGCATTTAGGGGATTTTCAGGTAATTTTTTGGTAAGAAGAGATATTGTGAATGGAAGAAAAGTAGAAGAGGAGGAAAAGGGAGGGAGGTAGAAAAATGCTGAGAATAAGCAAATTACGTGAGAAGGATAGAGACAGAATACCAGGAGAAACTGAGACACATGTGGGAGTTGTGTGTATGTGGGGGGTGGGGTAAATGGGGAAGAAGAATAGAATACCAGGAGGAACTGAGATAAAGTGTGGGTGGTGGTGGGGGAGGTAAATTGGAAACAGGAGTAGAAAAAAATGGGTACGTTATAAGGAGGAAATGATGAAGTGCTCAGAGATGGTTTGTGGGATGAAAAGGATGGGAAGAAACAAAAGAAGAGGCAGTGAATGGTGGGATGAAGAGGTGAGGGTGGTGGTGGAAGGAAGGTGATTACATGAGGATTGGAGAAGCACCTGAGAGGTACAAAAAGAAGAGAGGAGAAGCAAAACAATCTGAGGGAGACAAAAAGGAGGGAAAATATTAAATAGGATAGAAGTTTGATAGAATTTTGAAAAAAAAAAAAAAAAAAAGATTGGAAAGAAGTAGAGAGAATGAGGAGGGTGAATCAGGTAGAGGAAATGGTAAAGGGTTCAGATGGTCAAGTGTTAACGGAATTAAAGGTTGCAAGGGAAAGATGAATAGAGTATTTCAGGGAATTGTCGAATATAGAGGAAGTTAGGGATTGATTGATTAATTGTGGCAGTGAAAGGTCCAAGGAAAGTGACTGTGATGAGAGAAAAGAATGACAGGATTATAGGAAAAGATAATTTGCAAAGAGCACTGAAAGTGATGAAAGCTGCCAAGGTGCCTGGCTTTAATGGGAGTACCTTCACTGGCCTTCCTTATAAGTAGGAAGAATTGATTTATTTATCCATTTATCTTTTAAGAATAATTAAGTCATGCAGTGAATTGGGTAAAGGTTAATCAAACATTTTGTCAACAGTCTGATGTTTGGGCATTTGGCATCCTGCTGTGGGAAATTGCTACATATGGTGTCTCTCCGTATCCTGGTGTAGATTTGACCAATGTATATCATCTGTTAGAGTCTGGATACAGGTAAGATTTACAAAAAAAAAATTCTATTTTTGAATTTGATTTTATATATTCACCTATAGTCAGCGCAAGGAGAAATGACTGATAAGGCGGGGCTAGGAGATTTCCCGGTGTTGCCACACATGGGCATCCATGGCGAGAACGTGCATGTGGATGCAATGTTTTCTGAATGCAGTGTGAGGGGGGCGGGGCCAGAGATTAGATGTAGCGGCAACGTCGCTCTCTCTTTTCCATATGCCATGTCTAGACTCAAAGAAATGAAACCTTTGTATAGAAAACATTGCTTTGATTTTTACCTCAGTGGTGGTGTGTGACAAAAATTATAATATAATCATATGTGGCAACATTATAAAATCATAAAATAGAATTATAAAATAAGATAAAATTATGAAATAATTAGATGTGGCACCACAGGGGAACTCCCAGTGCTCCGCCCTAACGGCCAGTTCTCAGTGCAACGGGTATAGTTATTCTATTTTATGTCAGTAATATTGTGAATATTTTGACATTGGTTTAAATGATTATTGAGGCTATTATAGAATCAGAATGAGTTCAGATATTATTTTAAATTATATTCAGATTCTTATTTGCTTAGATTAAAGCAGGATTTTGTTACCATGTAGTTGTGCATCCTGTAGAACTTGAATTTCATGTTTTAGTATGAGCTGACTGATGTAAAGATTTATTTCTTGTTTTTAACATGATATAATTTCCTGTTATTAATCAAAGAAGGTTTTCATTTGAATTGTCAGTATTTTTGTTAACCATATTTCATGACTACAATGAAAAACATGGTAGTGTAATTTTAACCACTTCAGTACAAATTAAATTCTCGCATGCAGCATGAGCTGCCATATGAACCATGCATCACACTACTCACATTATGAAATATAAAGTCACTGCTGTATTACTTGCCCTCTTTTACTCAGAGTAATAGTAAACACAGAAAACGTGGTTAAACCAGTTCACAGAATCTGGGGTAACTCATGTACAACTACAAAAAATGTATATATAATCAAGATGCCGATGCTGGCATCATTGTGTATCCATTCATGCCTCATGACACCAATGTAGGCGTCATTGTACCGAAGTGGTTAATGATTTATTGACTTTATTGTATGTGTTCTTGCTCTGTAGTTGTGTATCCTGTAGAATATGAATTTCATGTTTTAGTAATAGCTGACTGATGTAAAGGTTTATTTCCTGTTATTAATATATGTGAATTTCTTGGTACAGGATGGACTGCCCTCAGGGTTGCCCAGCACGAGTATATGAACTAATGAAAAAGTGTTGGTTGTGGACCCCTGCTGACAGACCCACTTTCTCCTACATTCACCACGCACTAGAGACCATGTTCCAAGAGACGTCAATCACTGAAGGTAATTAATCATCTAGTACCCAGAGACCCCCATTTAAGTTGAATGAAATCATGGTAGCCAGAAATCATCAAAGGTTACGTAGGTGTTCAAGAGTTGTTGATTTTTAAGTCTCCAGATGTCCTTGTTAACCTGAATGAAATAGGTTGGCACTACCCAGAACAAAATTTTATATTGTGGAAGGCTTTAAGGGCTAAGCATTGCAAGTAGGAAGAGTTGAGAATTAGATAAAGAAGGGTGGTTGTCAGTAGTTTTGTTGTGGTCACTAAGTGGAACTTTGTTATGTAATGAGATGGATGTGTGGGGATGAGGGTTCTTGCATATCATTTTCATGTGTTGTTCTGTGGAAAGGATTTCAGAACAGAGCACTGAGAGTAATAATGGGATGTACTTAGACTACCCCAATGGACCCTTGGATATAGAAACTTAAATCCTTTCCATAAAACACCACATGGAAATGATAGGAACATAATTCTATGCCAGAACCCATGACACCACACAACCATCATACTGCATCTCACAAGCACCACCAACAGAACTCAATAACAACAACAAAAAACTACACCCTCAGCATATTATTCAAACATTTAATACATCCACACAAAAACAAGCTCACACTCAGATCACTAAACTAGACCTTCAAGACAAACCACTTAACTTCATACTCTACTAACATTTCCCTGACATAATCTACAAAGAACAAAGTTAAAAAGCTCTCCCACATCAGGTGAGAACTATGTTGACATGCTCACATTCAGAACACCATTCAGTATTGAAACTATATCAACACAGAATAGGCCTGACCACTAATTCAAACTGACTCAGATGTAATCACCACACAAAAGACACAGAACACCTCATATTACAGTGCCTCTCACTAACAATCCCTGGACAACAGCACAATATTCCTTTCCTGAGTGACTTGTGGACCTTCCCAGAGAACTTTGCCAGTTATCTGAAGGCTGTGGGTCTTCTACAAGAGAGACCAGGGGCAATGGATTGATTGATTGATTGATTACCTCTGAGCAGTGTGAAGCCAGGTTATTTCATCCTTTTAATGATTATTATTGTATTGTAATGGATTTCAACCTCAGATATTGAATCACATGTTTACATTTAACATTTGTGCAGAGGTTGAGCAGCAGCTAGCAGCTGGAGGGTCAAAAAAGTCAAGAGGAATGGGGAGTGGGCAGCAGCAGCAGTCTCAACAGCAACAGCAGTGGAATGAAGACCATCAGCCAACAAGTCCAAGAGCTGTGTCCTCATCCAGACAGTGAGTAACAGCCAAAAAGTTGGAAAAAAGAAAGTGTGTGTGCCTGTTTGTCTGTTTGTGTGTGTAAGAGTAATGGAGAGTAGATGTAAATGGATGAGGGAATAACACTGCCCAAAGGAATAGTCTTCCATGATCAATAAATTTCTAATTGGATGGACAGGGAAGGGGGTTGCCATTTAATGAGGCAGTAGGGCTAAACCAGCTTCAGGTGTCAGTCCCTACTGTAGAAGTGCTATGTCTTGCTGCATTGTCTCTGACTTAAGCAGTGTGGCAGGAGACAGGGATGACCTTTTATCCACAAGATGTTAAGATAGGAGGGACAACAAATGGTTTTGGGACAGGTTTAGGATGGGTGTATGTTTTGATTGAACTACCTCCCTTATAAAGAAAAAAGGCTTTTTGTTATCAATGCATGTGGTTAGAAATTTTATCATTATATACATCAGGTCTTATTTACTTATTTGATATGTACCCAGAATTAATCGAAACCATGGAAACAACGGGGATGAAGCAAACAACGTACAGCTGGACATGAGATCAGGACCTGCCATCCTCTCAGCGCGCTCAACGGTGGTCCAGTTGCGGAGAGCCACTAACAAGAAGGGCAAGCAGGCACCAGCGCCTCCCAAGCGGACCAGGTGAGAATAAAGGGAGAGGGATGTGGGGGAGGGGGGAGAGAAGGGATGAGAATGAGTGGAGAGTAAGAATAGGAATAATAATAATTGTTGCCTTGTGTTTCACTGACTAGAAACTTGTAACCCCACAGTGGCCGGTAGTGGCCCTTGGGCCTTCCTAAAGGTCTCTATAGAAAGAAACTTTTGTGTGTTTTCTGTGTTGTATTAACGTGAGACTTTATGTGTCACTGATTGAAAGTATTAGGAAAAAGGGAGCCACTGCTAGTTGTCAGCTCTCCACATGTGAAAAGTTGCAAGAAATACAGTTGAAGATGATAAAGAGATCCTGGGCCCAGTCCAGAGACCATAAAGGCTGCACCTCCAATTCAAGGTGAGGGGGATTGACAAATTTCGAAAATAGGTAGTAAGGAGGGGATTCTCTCTATTCTTCATTTTGCAGGACCACAACAAGTAGGTACCCATCATTAGTCTCAGGAATTAGGAACGATAATGGCAAACCTGCCTCAGTTGTTTAATAGACAGGTGTGATAGGTTGTGGGAGGAGCATCAAGAATATTGTGACCAACTGATGTGAGAAACTTTGTAGACAGAGGGAGGTTAAAATGAGGATTGATGAAAAGGAATATTGGTGTTGGAGAAAGGCCAAAGATCAGACTAGTATAGAGTAACCCTTGGTCTTAACCTCTTCTGTACCAAAGGGTGACAACACAGGTGAATAAAATTATATGTTGATAGCCAGGATAAAACAGCCAACACCCTTTCTATGGAGGAAGTTAACGAAAATAGGTTCATCTAGTTCATTACTGAAGGGGCACCACATAATAAAATCACTGAATAAAATCATTTGGCATAAGCTGGGATGAAACAAATGTATACATATACCAAGGGCTTTATCCCCCTTACAAGGGAGTTAGCCAAAGTCAAAGGCATAAATCCACTCCCACACATTTCATCCCCACATACTCCTCTCCCATTCACCATTCCTCCCTCTTGGCTCCTCCTGGATCCCTGCATCTTGTCCACTACCCTTCACTTATTAGTATAGCCACCCCTTCTCTCCCTCATCCTCTCTTCACTCTTGACACTTTCCCAACTACACTCCCAAACTCATCTATCCCTTTCAACTTAGTTTCACCCAATTCCAGCCCATCCATCTTTCTTCTCACAAACATACATCCTATCTCTTCCCTTTTACTCTCATCTGTACCACATCCACATTCATTAAATGACCGAAACAGTAGGGTTCAGGTTGGAAAACTCCTCCCAGAGCCTTGTATGCCTTTGCTTTTTATAGGAATGTCCCCTTTGGGACTACAGAGGGTAAGATACCTAGTCATATCCCTGTCCCTTTTTTGTTGCCTTTTATGACTCAAATGGAACAGTCGGTGGCAGCATTCTTTCTCCCCCACCACAGGGTTTGTCAAAAAAGGATATTAATATTCAGAGAAGTGGTACAGGACAGTATTAAGAGTGAGGGGACAGCATAATGGAGGGACAGCCAGAGTATAATAAAGTAGCATCATTTCTCTATGAATAGAGATTTCTTCTATCACAGACAAAAGGATGTGTGGCTCTGGTCTGTAGGGGCACCCCGTATAGACCCAAAAGTATCAGCTGCATGCTACTGAGCAGCTTTTAACCCTACAATAACATGCAGCCAATACCCTAGACCATATACAATCTTTGCCAAATATCCCTCTCACACACATTCTTGTTTGTTTGATATCTTGTCCAAGAAGTAGCTTCATTCACTCCATCCACCCACCTTTTCCTGTGTCACTCCTGGCACCAATGAATTTTACATCGTCAAAGGATATGTACTTTTATATACATACATACATACATATACCAAAGGCTTTTCCCCCCTACATGGGGGGTAGCCAAAAAGAAAAAGGCATAGAAACCACTCCCACCCATTCCATTTCCTATATATTCCACTCCCCTCCACCCTCCTCCCTCCCTCTTATCTTGGCACCTCCTGGATGGCGGGTCATCCCTGCATCCTGTCCACTGCCCTGGGTCAGAAGCAGTGTCGCAAGACACAGCACATCCACAGCAAGTCCGCTTCATAATTTCAGTGACCCTCCCTCTCCGTCCCCTCATGCATAAAAGGAGAAGACGGGGAGAAATCCCTTTGGGCTGAGTCAATTTTTTTTGTTTTTTCTCATACATACTTCCTCACCCCCCATCCCCCACCCACTCCCCCTCATGCATCACAGCATCATCTATACACAACCCCTCTCCATTCACCCCTATCTTCTGTCCTCTGCTATCCTTCCTCCACAGACATTCCGCTCTTTTGTAATGCCCCTTTCACCCCATCCATCCATCTCATCCTAGGACGCCCCCTCATATTCACTCCTTCCACCTCTGCCTTCCACACTTCTTTTACTAATCTTTCTTCACTCATTCTTTCCATGTGTCCAAACCATCCTAATACCCTTTCATCAACCCTATCTCCCAGTTCCCTTTCCACCCCTGTTCTCCTCCTCACCTCCTCATTTCTCACACTATGTAGCCTAGTAACCCCTATCATACTTCTCAGACATTTCATTTCAAACACATTCAAACTCCTCTCTTCCTCTCTCATGTTCCATGTTTCTGCCCCGTACAATGCTGTTGGCACAATCACTCCTTCATATAACCTCCTCTTAGCATCCATTCCCAGATGTCTATTCCTCATTACACTTTTCAATCCACCAAGGCATTTACTCGTTTCTCTCAATCTACATTCTACCTCCACCCCCGCTCCTCCCTTTTCTGCCACATTTGCACCCAAGTATCTAAAACTATCCACTTCCTCCAGTCTTTCACCCTTAATGCTCACTTCCAGCCTGCTGTCACTCTCTCCCCTTGTACATTTCATCACCTTACTTTTACCAACATTTATCTTCAGCTTACTTCTTTCACACACCTCAGACTCTGTCACTAACTTCCTCAATCCCTCCTCTGATCCTGCTACAAGCGCAGTGTCGTCAGCAAACAACAACTGGCTCACCTCCCACTTTTCACCATTTTCTTTAACCATCTCCAACCCCTGACCCACTACCCTTGCATTCACCTCTCGCACCACCCCATCCATGTAAAGATTGAACAGCCAGGGCGACATAACACATCCCTGACGAAGTCTCACCTTTACCTCAAAACATTCACTCTCTCCATTTCTAATCCTAACACAAGCTCTACTACTCTCGTAAAAACATACATACATATACCAAGGCTTTTTCCCCCCTTACAAGGGAGGTAGCCAAAAAGAAAAAGGCATGAAATCATTCCCACCCATTCCATCCCTAAATACACTCCACTCCCCTCCACCCTTCCTCTTATCTTAGCACCTCCTGGATGACAGGTCATCCCTGCACCCTGTCCACTGCCCTGGGTGTGAGGCAGTGTCGCAAGGAACAACACATCCACATTAAAATGGCGACCCCCCTCTCTGTCACCCCATGCAGAAAAGGAGAAGACAGAGAAATCCCTTTGGGCTGCGTCAAATTTTGCTCACACATACTACCTCACCCCCCATCCCCCCACCCATTCCACCTGATGCATCACAACATCATCCATATACAACCATTCTCCATTCACCTGTCTTCTGTCCTCTCCCGTCCTTCCTCAACAGACATTCCCCTCTTCCCCAAAACCCCCTTCACCCCATCCATCCATCTCATCCTAGGACGTCCCCTCATGTTCACTCCCTCCACATCTGCTTTCCATACCTCTTTTGCTAGTCTTTCTTCACTCATTCTTTCCATGTGTCCAAACCATCCAAATACTCTTTCATCAAACCCTATCTCCCAACTCCCTTTCCACCCCTGTTCTCCTCACCTCCTCATTTCTCACTCTATCCAGCCTAGTAACCCCTATCATACTTCTCAGACACCTCATCTCAAGCACATTCAAACTCCTTCTCTCTTCCTCTCTTATGTTCCATGTTTCTGCCCCATCCAGTGCTGTTGGCACAATCACTCCTTCATACAGTCTCCTCTTAGCATCCATTCCCAAATGTCTATTCCTCATTACACTTTTTATTCCACCAAGGCATTTACTCGCTTCTCTCAATCTATATTTTACTTCCACCTCCACTCCACCTTTTCCTGCCACATTTGCACCTAAGTATCTAAAAATATCCACTTCCTCCAGTCGCTCTCCCTTAATACTCACTTCCAGTCCGCTGCCACTTTCACCCCTTGTACATCTCATCACCTTACTTTTACATACATACATACATATACCAAGGCTTTTTCCCCCTTACAAGGGAGGTAGCCAAAAAGGAAAAGGTATAAAATCATTCCCACCCATTCCATCCCTGAATACACTCCACACCCCTCCACCCTCCCTCTCATCTTAGCACCTCCTGGATGACGGGTCATCCCTGCACTTTGTCCATTGCCCTGGGTCAGAAACAGTGTCGCAAAACACAGCACATCCACAGCAAGGCCGCTTCATTAAATCGGCAACCCCCCCCTCTCTGTCCCCCCATGCATAAAGGAGAAGACGGGGAGAAATCCCTTCGGGCTGCGTCAAAATTTGCTCACACATACTTCCTCACCCCCCATCCCCTCGCCAATTCCAGTTCATGCATCACAACATCATCCATATACAACCATTCTCCATTCACCCCTGTCTTCTGTCCTCTCCCGTCCTTCCTCAACAGACATTCCCCTTACATTTACCCACATTTATCTTCAGCTTTCTTTTTTCATACACTCTCCCGAACTCTGTCACCAACTTCCTCAATCCCTCCTCCGATCCTGCCACAAGCACAGTGCCGTCCGCAAACAACAGCTGGCTCACCTCCCACTTTTCTCCATTTTCTTTAACCATCTCCAGTCCCTGATCCACCACCCTTGCATTTACCTCTCGCACTACCCCATCCATGTATAAGTTGAACAGCCAGGGCAACATAACGCATCCTTGACCAAGTCCCACCTTTACCTCGAACCACTCACTCTCTCTTTATTTCTAATCCTAACACATGCTCTACTACTCTCATAAAAACTCTTATAAATACCTATTGGAAAAAAAAAAGGCTAAATCTTTTGATAGATCCCTTGATAGATTTTGTTTTGACTAACAGCAAATAATTTCATTCATTTGATGGGGTGCCTCTATGATTAAGGGGTTGAGACCATCAAACTGGTTTGGTAAGGTTATGTTCTTAATACCAGACTATTTATCTGAGGGGGCACCACTATTGCAGAGGTGAAGCGATTAATGATAGCCTTAGGATGAAAGGATTTTGAAAGAATTATGAGCCTCAACAGGGTGGATTCAGTGAGGAGGAACTTCAGAATATAGAGTGAGGGCTGCACAGTGATTCATGGAAAGAAAAAAGTAGAAATGAGGGAGAACCATTGAAAGCTGAGGATGTATGGTCCTTTTAATTCTCCCCCATGAGGATGCCCCAGGAGGAAATGTAAAAGGTCCAATTATAGATATTAAAGGAATCCTTGGAGGAAGTTATATTAAAACGAATACCAAGGAACAGAATCAAGTATGTTGGTTATTGGAATGGAGAAAAGATGGAGAGGTTATTAGTGAGTACAGATTTGGTTTCAGTTTATGTTTGGTTGAAGGCCCCAAATATCATGAATATTTAGGGCAGCCATCTTCAGTGATACTTACCAGGTTAGGTTGATTCAAAAGATCCAAGGGAGGATCATTGGTTGGTATTAAAAGTACAGGAGAAATGTGAGGAAGGGGAGGTGTGGTGATTTTTTTCTCTCTTTCTCTCTCTCTCTCTCTCTCCATGATGTGGTTATATGCTTTGACCTTGTTACTCCCTTGGTAGAAGTTGAGGGCCCCCCAGTACATGTATATGAAAAACCATCTCCCCACTCCCCTCCAATTAGCTATTATTTGTAAAATGAGGTGATGGAGCATGAGAGACAAACCACCTCTCTCTTTCTGTCACCCTTAAACCATCAGAAGATTGAACCTCATTTCTTTTCCAGCAATGTTGTCAGCTCATTTCCAGTGCACTCTTTTCAAGGAACAAGTTGTCTCCTTAATCTGTACAATCTTCACCAAATCTCCCTCTCACACACATTCTTGTTTTTTTGATATCTTGACCATGAACTGGCTTCATTCACTCCATCCACCCACCTTTTTCTTGGTCACCCCTGGCACCAATGAATTTTGCATCATCAAAGGATATCTACTCTTATTCATTCTTATAACATGACCCAACCACTTCATGCTGGCCATTCCACTGGCAACCCTGTGTGTACCCTAGTCCACAAATCCCATCATTCTTTTCTGTCATATTCTATAACTATGCATACCTCTGGTATTCATTTCCACAGCCTTCAAAACTTTTCTCTCATGCCATCTTTCTCTAGTGGTTATTGGCACTTACCTCAGAGTCCAGGTTCCTCTGTAAGAGAGAGGGCAGTGGGTTGATTGATTGCCTGTTTATATCTCACCTAGTTAGGAGGGGTAATCATTGGTTATCAGCACTCCTTATGTGAAAAGGTAGAGGAAACACAGCTGAAGCTGATATCTTGGGGCCCAGCCCAAAGACTGACCTCTAGATGCTAGGTGAGGGTGTTGATGGATTTTGAAGACTACTAACAAGGTGATAATTCTGTCTGATGTCCAACTTGCAGGACCATCATTTGGAGGCATTTGTCATTGGACCCTGAAGGAGTCCAGTGTACTTGAGGATAATGAAGATTATGAATACGAAAGAAATTTTGTGAAGGCAATGGAAATGAAGGACTTGAGGGCTGTGTAAAGTTACAAAATATGACAAAGTAAAGAACTAAAGAATTTGTGAGTGGAATAGAGTACAAATGGGATTGGGAGAAAAGGTAGAACAGGGTAACCTTGGGGGATTTGATGACATAATGTGAATGGATGGGAGTAGATATCCCTGAAGGATACCCAAATCAGTAGTGCCAGGATTGAGAGCACAGGGTAAACCAAGAAAGAGGTTTATGGATGTGGGGGAATGAATCCATAAGACCTTGTGATCAGGACATTAAACAAGCAAAAATGTGTTCAAGTGACAGAAGAAGGCTAAAACAAACCCATTTCACTAGAAGAGTGCACCTGGTATTAGGAAAGAACTGAGGTATAATCTTCATCTGATTTAACCAGGAGGGAGTGAAAGGGGTGATTCAGATGAGAATGAGAAAGTGCGAGGTTATCCCTCTCCCATAATTAGCTACCTCACAGTGTGGGAAATAGCACATTGGCTGAGAAAATAAAGTAACATAGGTTATTATTTTTATTAAATACATGATTTTATTAACATTATTAATCATGGTATACAATTAAATTTCTCACATGTAATACTCTTAATAGAAGGTCAATGTTTTTATTAATATAAGTGGAGTTAAAACTAAAATGTTATATTGAGATTAATGTGATATATATTTGAATAGAATAATGACTTTTATCATGAATTCAAATTTGTAGATATAAGGAATTTATTCTAGAATATAACCTTAATTCTGTTTTCATTTACTGATTTGAATTGATTGGGTAAAACCTAATGAAGCTTGACTTACAAAATTTGTAAGAAGGGAATATGGTAAGAAGTATTGAAGATTGTGTTGGTCCTTATAGTATATTTATTTTTCTTTCTTTTTTGTGTCAGTGTGTCATGCAACTTTCTTATTTTTAGATTTTGCTTATATAATCATTAGGTTCAGCAAAGTATTAGTAAAAGTATCAAATCAAGTCATGAATCATTTTGTTCTGAATTATCCATGACAGTACCTACATACTCATATCTACTAAATTGCATTCAAGGTGAAGTTTATGTTGAAACATGATTTTGACAGTATACATTTTGCTGAGCTTTGTATGTGTCATCTGAGATATGATAATCTGATTTTAATTCTCTTTTATTCTCTCCCCACAGCTCCTTTAGGGACAGTACGTGTACAGACCAAGAAATTGGTGGGTTAGGAGGGGAAGAGCTTCTAGAATTCAATGGTATTGATAAAATCTTTCAAGGTATCTCGTCTTCTGTCCCTCTCTCCTCTTTTTCTGCTCTTGTTTGTGCATGAGTAGACAACTGCTGCTGCTGCTGCTGCTCTTGCCCATGGGCAATAGATGAGCAAGTGGAACCCAGTAACACATAGAAGTTATACGCACTAAACCACCACAACAAGCTTGGCTTTAGATATATATATATATATATATATATATATATATATATATATATATATATATATGTATATGTATGTATGTAGGAAGGAGGTTCTTATTACTCTGGGAAAAAGTGTTGTGTACAACATCAGTTTGTGGATGCAGGTGTTGCAACTTATGGGACAGGATGACATGTTTCATTTCTTCCCCGTAGAGGTTTTTATGTATAGTTTGAATCTTTGTAGAAACAAAGGCAGAGTAATGCGCTTTGTATTGTAAAGTTGAGAGAGTTTGGCTTAAAATCAAAACCCTGCAATACTCAGGTGAAGGGTGGATGACAAGGTTGAACATATCCAAACTAACCCTGACCATAGTTACCACATTATTATTATTTTTTTTAACAATTTCTCTAAATATTTTGATATTGCTACACCAGATTTTCATATCCAGTTAAGTCCTGAGCAAGCAGTCTTTAGGTGTTTGAGTACTTTGGCTGGGGGTTATATGGTGAATCTGTATCTATATAAATATATATATATATATATATATATATATATATATATTTACATTTCTATTTGAGGGAAAATTTCAATCATGTTGGAATCATCAGTATGTCAACTTGCACAGATCACATTAAGTTTCAAGTTATTCTAAAAGTTCTGGAATATTTTGTAAATATTGGACTGAATTTTCTTTCATAGTTCACTTACTAGTAAAGGTAGACAGACTAGTGTATTGATGAGTGAGGGCTTGTGAATTTGTTTCAGCATTGTGATGAAAATAATGGCACTGAATTAATATTTGTAACTTTGTTCATGATTGATATGAATTCATTGTTTGGTTAATTATTAATTGATCTTTACCATCTGTTCCATCTTGGAGGGATGATTGTCCATAAAATAAAGAATTAGGTCTTCAGGAAGATCGTAGTTATTTCAGTTGATTGGTCTATAAAGGAGGAATTTTAGGATTTTTGATTACACAATAGTTCCTGGGAGGCTCCATTTCATATTTGTAAAAGTGCAAATTTTCCTGCCCTTCATGTAGACTGTAAACAGGTCTGGTGTTATGCATATCGTAATGCTAATTTATAATAGTGGTTGTGTAAGTAATATAGTTACCTCAAGCTTCACTGACTGGAAATCTCCAGTCCAGCAACAGTTAGAAATGGTCTCAAGGCCCTCCCACAGATCTCTGGGAAGAAACATTAGACTGTTGTTTCAGTTCATTGTCACTTGTACTTTAGTATCCAGAAAGTTTGGAGACATTGAGGCCATGGTAAATGTGAGAGGGCGATACTAGAATAGTATTTAACCACTTCATTGCGAGTCAAATTCTCATGCACAGCATCAGTTGCCATATGTATGCTGCATCACACAACTTACATCATAAAATATAGTCACTGCCATATTACTTGTTCTAGTTTACTCTGAGTAATAAAACAGGATCAAACCAGTTCACAGAATCTGTGGGTAACTCATATACAACTAAAAAAGAAATATAATCAAGACGCTGACTCCAGCATCCTTAGTACCCACTTGTGCCGGCGTCATCATACCAAAGTGGTCAAGAAGCAATTTTAAACATTATTCCACTGGCAGAAGTGAAATATCTTTTGACACCAGCCTAAGATAATCAGCATGTCAATTATCTGGCAAGATTTACTCTACAATTTATGAATCATAGTAGTAATGGCATATTTAAACTCATCACTAAAATTGTAGACCCTATTGTTGCTCACAGAGAGGGCATACAACACTGAACATAACACCAACCATTTGATATGAGAAAGGTTTGACATATATTTGATGCTCACTGGCCAATTGGGTTAGAGCATCACTACTTGCAACAGAAGTTGAGGTGGTAGTGGTTCAAACCAAGGGCATGGTTCATTAAATTCCACACTATAAAGTCCTCTGTAAGGGGCGCCATCATAGCTTCCGGATAAGGGAGAGTTTCATGACATTAAATTGAATCATTCATCGAATCATGTCTACCAAAGAAGGAAAGAAAACAAACAAACAAACAAACAAACAAACTCAAGTACTGAACATCTACCTATCTATATACCAAGGGCCTTATCCTCCTTACCCCCTTCTAACTCCTCATGGATGATGGTCATCCTACTACATAACCCTTGTATGTCTAAGTGCTGCCCTGGGGTAAAGTTTTCTCATCTGTACCACACCCACACACATTTAAAGACCCAAACCTTAGGATTCTGGTTGGAAAACTCCCAGACCCTCTTATGTCTCTTTTTTTTACAGAGAGTAGGATGCCTAGTACTATTCTCTGACCTGCTCTTTCTCCTCTACCACAGGGTTAGTCAAAAATGGAAATGTATATTCAGAGAAGTGGTACAGGACAATAATAGCCCAAAATACATCCTTACCTTTTTCTGAAGCTTTCTCACATGTCTGTCTTACCCCACATATCTGTCTGACCATACAAGAATCTGATCCACACAACCTCTATCTTTCTTAAACCCACATTGTTCCTCACCAATTACACTCTCTGTTCCTCTCCTAATCCTCTCAATTAAAACCTTCCCATAAACCTTTCCAACTATACTCAACAAACTGATCCCTCTGAAACTCCTACACTCACATTTGTCCCCTTTTCCTATGTAAAGCAGAACTATAAAGGTACTCCTTGCACTGAATATTATTACATACATATACCAAGGTTTTTTTCCCCCTTACAAGGGAGATAGCCAAAGTCAAAAGGCATAATTCCACTCCCACCCACTCCATTCCCATTCACCACTCCTCCCTCCCTCCCTCTTTTCATGGCCTCTCCTGGATGATGGGTCATCCCTGGGTCTTGCCTGTTGCCCTGGTTCAGAACCAATGCAGCAAGACACAGCACATCCACAGCAAGGCCACTTCATTTAATCAGCAAAACCCCTCTCTCTGACCTCTCATGGAGAAAAAAGGGAGGTGGAGAAATCCCCTCAGGTTGCATTAAATATCATTCACACATAACCACTCCCTAACCCCCCATCCCCCACCCACTCCCATGCATCACAGCATCATCCATACCCAACCATTCTCCACTCACCCCTATCTTCTGTCTTCTCCCTTCTCCCTTCCTTCCTCAACAGACATTTCCTCTTTCTCAACATCCTTTTTACCCCATCTATTCATATCATCCTCAATCACCCCTTCCTGTTCACTCTATCCACCTCTGCCTTCCACACTTCTTTTTACTAAACTTTCCTCATTCATTCTTTCCAAGTGTCCAAACCATCCCAATATTCTTTCATAAACCCTATTTCCCAACTCCTTTTCCAACCTCCACTCTCCTCCTCACTTTGTTGCTCACTCTATCCAGCCTAGCAACCCCTACCATACTTCTCAGACATTTCATCTCAACCACATTTAAACTCTTCCTCACTTCCCCCCTTATCTTCCATGTTTCTGCCCCATACAGTGCTGAGAGCACCATCACCCCTTCATACAATCTCATCTTAGCATCCATTTCTAAATGTCTATTTCTCATTACATTTTTTAATTCCCCAAGACATTTACTTGCTTTTCTCAATCTACATTCTACCTCCACCATTCCTCCTTTTCCTGCCACATGCTCCCCCAAGTATCTAAAGCTATCCACTTCCTCCAATCTATCTCACTTAATACTCACTTCCAATTTGCTGCCATACTCTCCCCTTGCACATCTCGTCACCTTACTTTTACCCACATTTACCTTCAATTTATTAATTGATTAATTTGGTTTGCAGTTATGGGTATATGACTCCCACATTAGACTCAATGTTGATGATATAGTTTTCATACAGTAGCAGTTAAGTGCAGCTTACTCCAACAGTTATTATGTCAGCCATCAGATTTATCAAGAAAGCAATGTGAATATGTTAGCATATGCTTTTTCAATCAACGGTAGCATGATGTTACTCAGTCTGTTACTAGTTATAGAATTTCTGAGAAATACGTTTGCTAATATAATTTTATAAAAGTTACATGAAGCATGAGTAAGAGGAAGATTTACAGCTATCAACAGTAACTTGTACAAACAGTCATGTAGCCCTATAAAGATATAAAAGACAGGAATTGCAAAATTGATGTAGGCTATTCAAGTTCTTTCATACAAGACCTGATTGTACCAGTAGTACTAGCAAGGAATGTGTCACCAGTTATTAGCTATGTGAAAAAGTGGAGAAAATTTGGCCAAAATTGATAGGTTGTGGGCCCAATCCAGAAACCAAGTGGGGCTGCACCTACAAATGGAGGTGAGGCTGTTAATAGGTTTTGAAGATAGGCATCAGGGAGATTGTCTCTCAGACATCTGCCTTACAGAACTATCACTTGTAGGTACTTGTCTTTGGCCGCTTTTTGTAAGTACTATGTTCTATACTGGATGTGTTTTTTCTGTTCATAAGCAACCCTTAAAGTTGTAGAAGAGAAGCATATATTGAAGAAAATTTGTGTGGGCAGTATAAATGTATTTAAAGTAATCATGATAGCTAGTGTTTTATAAAGCAGACAGCTTTGCTTTTAATTGATTTATCAATTGTTACCTTGAATTTCATGTAGCGGAAAACCCACATCCCCACAGTTGCTAGCAATGATCCCCAGGCCCTCTCACAAATTTCTGATAAGAAATTTTGGACTTGTCTGCATTGTATTGATGTGGGACTGTTTCTATGTCACTGGCAGAAAGTGGTAGGGAGAAGGGAGCAGCTGCCAATTGTCAGCTTTCCATGTGTGAAAGAAAGTGTAAGAAATATAGCTAAAGTTGAAAGAGAGACTCGGAGATCTTGGGCCCAGTCCAGAGTCCAAATGTCAGCCCCTCAATGCTGCATCTCGTGATGGAGGTGATGGCATTGACAGGTTTTGAAAAGGGGTAGCTACACTGTCAATCTTGCAGGACCACCACATGCAGATACCTGTCATTGGACCCACAGCTTTGCATTGTTATCAATCATGACATACAAGAAATGTCTTGTTTGAATGTAACTAGAGAGCTTGCTATTGCATGGTATAATGTAAATAATATGAATAGTTTAACAATTTGATTCAATGAACTTCACTTATTTGATGATGAAACATGATTATATGTATGTATGTATGCACATGTATTTATATATTTGTATTCATATCTGATACACACATACATGTAAGTAAATTTTTATACCAATTTCTTGGCAAACTCAACTGTAGGGTAAGACATTGTATATATAGAATTGGGATTTTCATTTCCCCAGATCCATTGGGTTATGTTTTGTTGAAAAATCAGTAGTATGTGTTGTTAATAAAAGTTTACATATCAGGATTAGGAAGAGTTAAAGCAGTTTATTTATTTTTTGAGAAGTGACAAAACATTTTGAATTTTTACTGTGACACATTAATTTTTGCATGGATTTACAGTTGTTTATTTAATCTCAAATACACAGATATTCTCAGGAAATTTTGTGCCTCATACTTTACAGCTTTTGCACACCAAATACAGTATGTATTTCATACTAATTTTCTGGTATGTGGAAGCAGTAGCAACAGATTTTCTGTCTGACTAGTATTTTTAGAAATGAGAAAGCCAAGGAGGTAGAATAGAAAGATGATGAACATGGTTTGGATGGAGGGAGAATGGAAAAGGGAATGATGTGAATAGTTTTAGTTTAGATTTCCAGGAAATAAGTGTGTGGACTGTGAAGAATTGAATAGTGGTTATGAACATGAGGTGGGAAAAGGAAATTTGGTGCGGAGGATGTATGGTTGTGAGTGGAAGAGGGTTGAGCTCAAGTAAGGGGAGTTACTAAAATAGATTGTTAAGAGGTGAGGTAACAGGGAGCATGGTGATAGAAGGCAAGAACAGCTCCTCTGAAACTGATCATGTAGAGGGAAACAGTTTTAACAACAGGCAGTGTGATTCATCATAGATCTAGCTGTCACCCTCCCAAATGAGAGCTTAGATTCTCTGGGTAGTGTTGTGAATTTACACACACACACACACACCCCATCCTCTTGATGGAGGGGGATAGTAATGATTTGCAGTGTTAGTGAAGATTTACAAACTATGAGCAAGGCTTGAACTTGGATATTTGTATGGATTGTCAAGACAAAAGCCACTACAGACTTTAATGTGTGGTATTATTAAGGGCATAATCTCACATCCTGAGCTTCAACCCAATTTCATATCTACCACATATTAAATGGGATTTGGTGTATTAGATGGATGCCACTAGCTTTTAATGTGTGGTACCAGTAAGGGCATAATTTCACATCCTGAGCTAAACCCAAGTTCATGTTTACCCCATATTAGGATTTGGTGTATCAAATGGACCTTTAAGTTGTGAAGTAAGGTGTAGGTTAGTTGGACCTTTCAAATGTGAAGTATGGAAGAGAAGGTCCTGAGTGTGAGAGTGGGAGACAGTCAAGAGGTAAGATGAAAGGATGATTTTGTTGAGAAATGAAGCATGAAGTCTTGAGGGAATAGATGAATGAAAGTGGGGTATTATGGGTGTGAGTGCTCTTTTTATCCCTCATCATTGAGCCAGATAACCTGACTGGGGAATATTATAATAGGAGTGAGGGGTGAATGAAAGGCTGAGTATAAATGTTGAGTTAGATATAAGAGACAGTACTGGCTGAAAAATGGGAAGGATGGCATGTGCAAGGTGTTGTGTAACATTGCAAATGGCTGTATGAGCTGCCTCTCTGATGAATAGTCAGATCATCTCTGCACATAATTTATCAACTTTTTCATTACTTGTTTTTTCTTTTATTTTCTTTTTCTTTGACCTGACACTTGTGATGGGTATTGATAGAAAAACAAAATCTATAATTGCATGACTTTGGTAAGACTTGTTCATCTGTAATATAATTATGTTTGACACAAATTCCAAGTTTTTATGTGTTTTTGAATGCAGCTGCATTGATTACTAATAGCATGCAGAAAACTATAATGCTCAAATTTGTAGTAAAGATTCATAGTAGCAGAATGAAAACTAGAAAGCCCAAGTGAAGCATAGTAAGGCAGCAAAGAGCATGACATAAGCCAGGAAAGAGAGAATATGACTCATGTCGTGAAAAGGATGACAAGTTTACACTAGGAGTTTCTAAGGTGTAAACTTAGTCTTCACCTTTGCCCTGTATGCTTGGGCTGTGAAGCCAAACACCAAACAACAGTAGACCTGCAGCATGTGCATTAGAAACTAAAGCAATGCACCACTCAGCAAAATATAACACAAAATGCATTCTTGAATACCATTCTCTGTCCATGGTTTGGTGCAGTTTCTTCGTGGTTATGGCAAGGAGTGAAATGGATGTGTGAAACGAGATTCAAAAGGATAAGGATTTTTGCCTCATTTGCAGGCATGTAGTAGGACAGTAGAAGGATGCACTCCTTACTGTGTTTTTGGGAATGAAAGTAAAGAGAAGGCTGCGTGGAGTAATTGTACCCATGGTGCTGTATGTAGTAGATATTTGGAATATAAAGGAGGTAATGAAGAAGATATTTAAAGAATAAGTAGCCAGAAATGTGGGAAATATTGTCGGTGTTACAAAAAATTATAGAAATGTGAAAGTGAGGTAGATAAAGGAGTGGGAAGGGACATGTCAGACAGGGTAGCACAGAGAATGCCAAGGTGATTTGGGCTTATGCAAGTAATGAATTAAGGAAGACTTGTGAAGAGAATAGAAGTGGATGGAGTGAGCTTGAGAGGAAGACAAAGAATGAGGTGGATGGATAGGGTGAAAAGGGCTTTGGATGCAGGTGGAATATCTGTCAAGTAGGGAGAAGGGAGCGCAAAAGATAGCAAATGGAGAAAGATATTGAATAGATAAAGTAATTGTATGACCAAAATATGTGTTCTCATTTGATTGTTTTTTCTGTGGTTGGAGGAAACCAACTCTGGTTGTTGGGTCCTGTTGTGGAGGTGCTATGTCATGTTGTAAGCTGTGGGGGTAAATAGCTTCGGCTGTTGGGTTCTGCTGTGGAGGTGCTGTGTCATGTTGTATTGCCTCAGACCCAAACACTGGTGGATGACAGGGATGACTTCATCTGTGAGGAGTTAAGATGGGAGGGACTATGAATAGGTGTGGGGGTATGCTTTCACTTGGCCCCTGGCTGTTGCTAGTTACTGAGGAGCCAAAGGTCTACTTCAAGAGAGACCTAGGGAAATGGATTCCTTATAGCCATTGTCATCATCATTATCATTATTATTATTGTTTATCTTTTCTTTGGCCATAGTGTAGATTATTTGTTCACCAAAGTTTCATTTGAGACCAAGAGAAGTGGAATCATCATCATCATCACCATCATCATCATCATCATCATCATCATCGCTATCATTGCTTCACATTTCCTTTGCCTGTCTTAAGCTGAATGTGGCAAGCTGCCTTTGCTACTTGTAAATATTATTCACTCCAAGCCAACAACACAAACTTGCCATACCAGATAAACTGTACAGTATTTCACATTGATATCTATTTTTACAGTTGAGTATATTTTCATGGGAGAGAACTTTATATTTTTACATCTAAAATAATGTATTTAAAGGACAGACAAACATGTGCAACACATTTTCTCTTTATTTTATATTGTTTTGAAAGTGACACAATCCAAAGGATTCAGTACCATCATTTTTCACTTGACCCATCAAGCTTGTGAACATACTTTAATGGAGGTTATATTATGAACATATGAGGGTTGTCATCTATGAATTGTAATCACTGTTTGTTCTTCAGTGGTAATTTAGCTAATGTCTTTCATTTTATTGAGTTATATATAGTTTGAATAAATTTTCAAAGCTCTACAATAGAACTATATATAAAGGATAGGTATGCAAGCATTTGTTTGAGTCGTGTGTGTGTGTGTGTGTGGTGTATGTGTGTGAGTATGTACTTAGTTGTAGTGTATAGAGATGGAGCAGGGCTCATAGGGTCCCGTCTCTTTTCCTCCATTTGTCAAACTTTGCCTTGAATTCTTCTTTTATCGAGTTGGCTTTTCATCTTATATCACAAGTTTTCATTTCTATGTGGAAAGCTATTCTTCTTGACATCTTTTCAAAAGGTTTGTTATTATTTTTTCAGCATTTTAGTATGACCTCTTGTCAGTCTTTCTTCTCATACCAGTAATTTTTTTTATGTCCAGTTTCTCCAAATCTGCTTCCAGTTTGAATATCATTATCATATTGCCCCTCTCTTTTCATTCTTCCAAGGTGGTTAATCTCAGTTTTTTCAATATTCCCTCATAGAACATGTTTAAACCAGGGATCGTCTTGGTCACCTCCTTTTATGTTCTTTCAATTTTTCTTATATCTTCCTCTAAGTGTGGTGACCGCATCACCACTGTTTATTCCAGTCTGGGCAGTATTAAGCTTTTAGTGATTTTCTTCATATTGTCATCGTTGCAGTGAAATGTCACTTTCATATTTTTCAACTGATTATAGGTCTCCCATGTTATTTTCTATGTGTGAGCTTCAGGCAATAGGTCTTCTTTGATTATGATTCTTTAAGGTCAGAATGTACAGTGGGAGACATTTTAAAAAAAAATTCAAGCAGAGTAAATAAAAGCATTGTCAACAATACCCATGAATTTTTTTGTAATTAAGCTTCAATTTAGGCAAATCCAGATCATCAATCTATGTTTCACTATTTTCTAACACATTTTTGCTATTGTGCTTGTCAATAATACTGGTCTGTAATTTATTGGTACCCCTCAGTTACCTCCTTTATGAATTTGTATCACATTTGCAGATTTCCAGTCTAATGGCACCTTACCCTCTTCAAATGAACTAGTTATCAAATTGTGTACTTTGTTCACCTATTGTTCTCTGCATTCTCTCAGTGTATTTACCAAGTTGTATTTGCCTAGTTGTATCTTATGGGAAGGGGAGCTACACATGTGGTGTCCCATCTCTGTGTGTGCGAGAGATACATATACCTTATTTTTGAACCAGTTTTGTATGTCATTTTGGTCTTACTAGTCAGAACATTTAATATTGATACATAATGTGATACACTTGTCAAAAGAGTGTTGTATATCATTAGGTTTGACGTCTTGATATTTAATCTTGGTTTAACAAAGATTTGTGATACATTGGGAAAACAGCTTTTAATTCATTAAAAATTCACATCAAAGTGTAATGTGTAAATTTGTTAGTATAAAATTTGTACATTTGCTCATTTTAATGATGGGTGCTTATGCTTCTTTGTATATATCTGGGATCTTTGGACTTGAAATGCTATGGGATGACTGGGTGGTCAGGGTTCCTCAAGGGCAGTGATAGTCTTCTCCTTGTCCTCTTCCATTTCTTGCCTTCTGTGCTGTCTTTCCTTTCTTTCTTCTTTCAGTGCCTGTAGCTTGTTTATAACATGCATGTCTACTACTTTGCATGAATGGTTAGACAATGGGAGCGCCATGCATGACTATAAAATTCTAGAGGTATTAACACCAATTTTCTTTTATTTTCTCTCTCTTTGATAGGTAAGTGGTATAGGCAAATGGATTTTTTCTTTCTTTTTCCTAAGTTGTGAGTATGCAAGTATTTGAATCTTCAGTTGGTAAATAAAACATTGAGTTGTTTAGTCAAGTTTTATTCCTTTTGTGTAAGAAGACTTGATTTTATATATTTTGTTTATTTATTTATTTTCTTTTTTTTTTTTCTTTAGGAACTAGTCTGCATATTATAAACTGACATTTAATATCCCATTTGTAAATATTGGTTGCACATATAGAGAATAGAAATCATGGTAATATGCATGCAACATAGAATATATGACTGTATATATATATATATATATATGCCTATATGTATATATATTTTTTTTGTGCCAAACATTGTGGTGATTTAATTTAACTTTATGTACCCAAGGAATACAGAGAGACCTGGCTGATCTTGCAAGCAGTAATGATGCTGAGAGTGAAAGTGGTGGTGGTGGTGAGCAGAGGACAACACCAGATACTGAAGGGGAAGACTCGGCCACTCTACCTCCTCCTGTGACCACAGGGCACTCCAGCTTCCGTAGTGACCCACCACAGCTGCAGTCTTTCAGGTGGGTGAAGGGCTTGTTTCAACACCGTCAGACTCATTCTGGGAATGGGCTGAGAATTTTGTGGGAGATCATCAGTGTTTATTATTTTATTTAAAAGAAATGTTTGGACTTCACAAGTTCTGTCCTACTATTCTGCACAGTGGAAGAATGTGGTTGTAACCCTGTCCTGCATGATATAAGATTATGATTTAGGAAATTGCAGTTTTTTCTGCAGTGAGATACTTGTGAAGAATGTTGTATCAATTTTTATGTATATACATGACCAGCTAGTTTTGGAGAGGAGCCTTTTAATGGTGTGTTACATAAATTCACCAGTTATTGGATAATAAGATAATTTTATTATCTTAACAAAGGGAGAATGTTATCATATAATTTTTCTTTACATTGTAGATATATGTGCTTAACTAGTTTACATAGAAAGGAGGGATTATGTTCTTTGAATAGGAACTTAGCAGAAGATCTTGGGACATTCATTAGTGTACAAGTGTAGATTATATTGACAAATAAGCCCAGTCCCTTTATCCTTGCCCTGGATGGCAGTGGCATCACTTATGTGGTGCACATGTATTGGGATTAACCTCTTCAATACAAGTCAAATGTTTGCTCACAGATCAAGTTGTCTGATGTACAACCATGCATTACAAAATATAAAGTTACTGCTGTTATACTCATTCTCTTTCACCCCAAATGAATATAACATCACAGAAAACATAATCAAGGCTGTTCACAAAACACGAGGGTCACACAGTTACCATTACAAAATTACAAAATAGATATAAGCAGGAAGTTGATGCCAGCATCCTCATATACCCCACTCATGGCTCATGACACATACGTAGGCATCATCGTATTCAAGAGGTTAAGGAGGAGGAACAGTTTACCTTTTGAGTTAGGAAGATTATACTCGCCCTGCTTGCCAAAATGATCTGTGCTAAGCAGAGACCATATTATGACTATTTCCACTATTGTAGAACAATACCCCTGTCTGGAATATTGGCTGCATGTTATTGTTGGGTTAAAAGCTGCTCAGTAGCATGCAGCTGATACTTTAGGGTCTATATGGGGCACCCCTACAGACCAGAGCCAAACATCAATTTGTGACAGGAAATCTCAATTAATAGAGAAATTATGCTACTTTATTATACTGTGACTGTCCCTCCATTATGCTTTCTCCCCACTGTACCATTTCTGTGAATATTAATTTCCTTCTTTGTTGAACCCTGTGGTAGGGAAGAAAGAATACAGACGCTCCTCAACTTACGTTTTAGTTACGTTCCGAACAGCTGAACGTAAGTTGAAAATGAACGCAAGTTGTTACTGTACTATACATCCATAAATTCTATTACCGTATCTTATAAAACACCCCTAAATCATTAATTATACACATAACATTGTAAAATAGTAACATTAATTTCAAATAAATTAAATTCAAGCAACATAAATTGGGATGGTGGAGGAGGAGGAGGAGGCAAGGCATGTTCAGTTTGTCGTTTGTGCAATGTAAACAATGGACGCAGCGGCATGCGCAAGTATCATTTGAACTACGGAGAGCGCGCTAAACTAAAAAATTCACTCAATTTTTTTTTTTTTTTTTTTTTTTTTTTTTTCAGTTCAAACGTAAAATCGAAAAAACATAAAACGAATGAACGTAAGTAGAGGAGCGTCTGTATTGCCAACGAGTGTTCCCACTTGAGTCATAAAAAGTGACAAAAATGGGATTGGGATAGGACTAGGCATCCTACTCTCTGTAGCCTCAAAGGGGACATTCCTGAAAAAAAGCAAAGGCATAAGAGGGTCTGGGAGGAGTTTTCCAACCAGAACCCTATGGTTTGGGTCATTTAATGTGTATGGATGTGGTACAGATGAGAGTGAAAGGGAAGAGATAGGCAGTATATTTGTGAGGAGAAAGATGGATGTGTTGGGGTTGAGTGAAACTAAGATGAAAGGGGCAAGTTTGAGTTTGGGAGTGTAGTTGGAAGGGTGTCAGGAGTGAAGAGAGGACGAAGGAGAGAAGAGGTGGCTATACTAGTAAGTGAAGAGATAGGTAAGTGTGTGGTGGACTGGAAGGAGGGATCTTCAAGGTTGATATGGATGAAGGTGAAACTGGGAAGGGAGATGTGGGTCTTTGTAAGTGCATATGTGCCTGGTAGTGAGAAGAGTAGAAGAAAGGGAGGCTTTTTGGATAGATTTAAATGAGCGCATAGAGGGTTTAGGGAGAAATGTCAATGTAGTGATATTGGGAGATCTCAGTGCTAGCATAGGACACACACAAACAGGAAAAAATCATAGTGGAGAGTTGATGGTTGAGATGTGTCTAGAAAGAGAGTTGATGTTAGCAAATACAGTGTTTCAGAAGAAAGTCAAGCATAAGTACACATGGGAAAGGGTGGTGGATGGAAGGATGGTAGATAGGGCTTTAATGAACTATATAATGGTACCCAGGAGAAGAGTAGGAAGAGTTTTGGATATACATGTTCCAAGGGGAAAGAGTGGAGGAATATCAGATAATTTTTTGGTGGAAGGTATAATGAAAGTGGAGGATAGATGGAGAAAGAGGAAAAGGACAGAAGGTATGTAGGTGCTTAGAGTGAACTGCTTAAATGAGAAAGAAAAGAAGGAGGAATACAGTAAGAAACTGAGAGAAGATTGAGAAGAAGTGAAGGATAGAGTAGAACTAGGAGTGGAGGAGGAATGGGGATGTTTCAAGGAGGGAGTCACAAGGTGTGCAAAGATGGTGTGTGGAACAAGGAGGATGGGAAGAAATAGAAGGAAAGGTAGTGAGTGGTGGGATGATGAAGCAAAGAAGGTTGTAGAAGAGAAGAAACAAGCATTCACAGGTTGGTTACAAAATAGGATGAGAGAATCTTATGAGAGGTACAAAGAAAAGAGAAGAGAAGTAAAGCATAAGATACAGGAGGCAAAAAGGAAAGCAAATGTGAAATGGGGTAAAAGTATGACAGAAAATTTTGAAAGTAATAAAAAAAATGTGTTAGAAGAAAATTGAGAGAGGAAGAGAAGGCAAATCAAGTAGAGAAGAAAAGGTATAAGGTGCAGATGGAGAGATGATAATGGAAGAAATGGCAGTAAGAGGAAGATAGGCAAAGTATTTTAGGGAGTTGTTAAATGTGAAAGAGGATAGGGAGGGAAAAGTAGTTGTAGTGGGAAGCGCTAAGAAATTGATAGTGATGGATGAAGAAAATGGAGGAGAAATAAAGAAAGATGAGGTGAAAGTAGTTATTAAAATGATGAGATCAGGTAAGGCACCTGGGTTGGATGGGTGTCATGCAGAGTCTCTTAAAAAGGGAGGTATAGTGATGGTGGACTGACTGATGAGGTTTAATGCTCGTCTAAAAGAAGGTAGAGTACCGGAGGACTGGAGCAGTGCCTGTATAGTTCCACTTTACATGGGAAAAGGGGACAAGCATGAGTGTAGTAGTTACAGAGGGATCATTTTGTTAAGTGTAGTTGGGAAGGGTTATGGGAGGATTTTGATTGAGAGGATTAGGAGAGGAACAGAGGGAGTAATTAGTGAAGAACAGTATGGGACTAGGACAGGTATGGGTTGCATGAATCAGATTTTTGTGGAAAAGGCAGATATGTGATAAAGCTTGAGATAAAGGTAAGGATGTATATTTGGGCCTTTATGGATTTGAAAAATGCTTATGACAGGGTAGACAGGAAGGCACTGTGGGAGGTATTGCAGATGTATGGGATAGGAGGAAAGCTGTTGAGAGCAGTCAAAGGTTTTTATGAGAGTAGTAGAGCTTGTGTTAGAATTAGAATAGGAGAGAGTTTGAGGTAAAGGTGGAACTTCACCAGGGATGTGTTACATTGCCTTGGCTGTTTAATTTATACATGGATGGCGTGGTGCGAGAGGTAAATGTGGGTAATGGGCTGGGGATTGGAGATGGTTAAAGAAAATGGAGAAAAGTGGGAGATAAGCCAGTTGTTTGCTGATGACACTGCACTTGTGGCAGGATCAGAGAAGGGACTAAGGAAGTTAATGATAGAGTTTGGGGAGGTGTGTGAAAGATGGAAGTTGAAGGTAAATGTGGGTAAAAAAGGTGATGAAATGTACTAGGGGAGAGGATAGCAGCAAATTGGAAGTGAGTATTAAGGGAGATTGTGGATAGCTTTAGATACTTTGGTGCAAATGTGGTGGAAAAGGGAGGAGTGGAGGTGTAGGTACAATGTAGATTGAGAGAAGCAAGTATATGGCTTGGGGGATTAAAAAGTATAATGAGAAATGGACATTTGGGAGTGGATGCTAAGAGGTTGTATGAAGGGATGATTGTGCCGAAGTACTGTATGGGGCAGAAACATGGAACATAAGAAAGGAAGAGTTTAAATGTGTTTAAGATGAAATGCCTGAGAATTATGTTTGGGTTACTAGGCTGGATAGAGTGAGAAATGAAGAGAGAGGGGGTGGAAAGGGAGTTGGGAGATAGGGTTGATGAAAGAATATTAGGATGGTTTGGACACATGGAAAGAATGAGTGAAGAAAGTTTAGTAAAAGAGGTGTGGAAGCAGAGGAGGAGAGTGTGAACATGAGGGGGCAACCAAGGATGAGATGGATGGATGGTGTAAAAGGGCATTGGGAAAAAGGGGAATGTCTGTTGAACAAGGAAGGGAGAAGGCAGGAGATAGGGGTGAGTGGAGAATGGTTGTGTATAGATGCTGCTCTGATGCATGGAAGGGAGTGGGTAGGGGATGGGGTGAGGGAGTATGTGTGAATGATATTTTGATGCAGCCTGAAGGGATTTATCCCCATCTGTTTTTCTGCATGAGGGGATGAATGGGAGTCACTGATCAAATGAAGCGGCCTTGCTGTGAATGTGCTGTGTCTTGCTACATTGCTTCTGACCCAGGGCAGTGGGTGAAATGCATGGATAACCTGTCATCCAGGAGGAGCCCAGAAAAGAGAGAGGGAGGAGTGGTGAATGGGAATGGCGTATGTGGGAATGAAATGGGTGGGAGTGGATTTATGCCTTTGACTTTGGCTACCTCCCTTGTAAGGGGAGAAAAGCCATTGGTATATGTATGTATTGTAGAACAATATTCTGTAGCACCAAAGGTCACTCAAAGCACATTTGCACTAAAATCCATTAAGTGTGCCACACATAATTTTTTGTTGTACTTATTTTTTGTGGTTTATTTTGAAATTATTGAATTTCTTTGAAGGAGTCATTTTGAATGTTGGATACTTGTGTCTTCTTTACTTCCTCAGTAGTTAGAGACTGTAAGCTTTATTACCATGAAAAATTTTGTTTTGCATAGTATAGTAGAACTTGTATATTGTTGCATACAAGTTTTCCATAAAGAGAAAAGGAAAACATGATAGAAATGTGTTTAGTGCCATCAAATATATGATCATTGCATAATTGGTTGTTTGGAATTATGACTTGAAACAAGGTAGTAATTTTAGCAGTAAAGTGAGATTGTAATTGAACAGTAATTTAGCAAACAGATAGATGGGGGTTACTGATCCATGGATCACACAAAATCTACTTGTGCTAAGCATCATTATACAGGTTGTACTATATCCATTTCCTTTACTAAGCTTCATTAGAATTGTTAAATGAGCATTGAAAAAAAATTAGGCACAAATTAAGCTGCAAAGCCATAATGGTGGTGGGAAGAACATAATTGATCTTTCTACTTCCTCTAAAGTAGCATGCAATGATGATCTCCCCATTTAAGAATGAAAGGGTTAACAAAGGATGGCTTGAGTCATAAAGAACAGGTATGTTTAAAAGCTGAAATATTTATCTTGAGTATATATATCATGTCTTTCTCAAAGGGATTATAAGACATCCCAACCACTTACCAAATTTATTGAGTGTTATAGTTTTAACAAAGACTAGTGTATGTAGTTTTCTTCTTCCTCCTTCAGAAAGAAAAGGAATCACAAAATATATGAGCATATATAATGGTCACTGACAATGAACCAAAGTCCTTTTGCTTTGCATGACATTATTAGGCTGTAGGGATGCTTAGCATGTGGAAAAAATAAAAATCCAGGTTACTGATGATTAATGAGATTGGAGTTTCCAATAGCTTATGTGTATTTGGGCTCGCACAGAAAAAATCACTTGAGTTATGCAACATAATATATATGTCTACATTTGTGTGTTCTTCTCATAGACCTGAAATTCTTTGACTGATTTATCTTATTTATTTATTTTATATTATTTATTTATTTACTTATTTACAGCATTGTTGATAAGATACAAAAGGTTGTGTTTGTAATTTAAGTACTCTCCAAAATCTGAGTTATGACATAAGAATCTCAGATTTTGTTAGTAATTTTGGAATGTGTATGTTTCATTACTTTTAAGACAATTTTTTTTTTAACAATGTGCTGTTACCATACAGTTTTGCTGTAATGGGAAATGTAAGTTATGACTCCTGTCATCATCACTGTCTGAGCAATGTTAGCAGTAGTGTGGCATTTTTCCAATCTTATATTAATTGTTGAAAAAATATTAACAGTCTTATTATTGCAGTCAAGTGGAGCATTTTATGTTAAGACTTACCTTTATTTATAATTTTTTGTATTTGCCTTAATACTGTATATGTATATATACATACACACATGCACACAACTGGATAGTGACCTAAATGCAGTCATGCTATTGTGATACTTGCTTCTCTTGGGAGGGATTTCTCAATGGAGCAAATGTCTGTAGGGGTTTGATGGAGAAGAGTGTTTGGTGGTATTGAGTGCTTGTGAGATCTGGGTGTGAGTGTATTTTTGTATGATGTTTTGTGTGACAGCAGGCTGGAAGTGAGCATTAAGGGAAAGAGACTGGAGGAAGTGGATAGTTTTAGATACTTGGGTGCGAATGTGGCAGGAAAGGGAGGAGTGGAAGTGGAGGTAGAATGTAGATTGAGAGAAGCGAGTAAATGCCTTGGTGGATTAAAAAGTGTAATGAGAAATAGACATCTGGGAATGGATGCTAAGAGGAGGTTATATTTACCTAGTTGTAATATACGGGAGGGGAGCTATGCTCGTGGTGACCCGTCTTTGTATCTCTCCGCATCAAGTTTTATCTTAAAATCTTGTAGTGTTTGCACATACTGTTTTGTTGTCTAATTTGTTCCATGTATTAATCGCTCTGTGTGGGAAACTGTTCCTTTTCAAGTTTTTTCTATAACTATCTTTTTTCAGTTTTTTTCCGTGTCCTCTCGTTTTACCGTTGTCCCACACTAACAGGTCGTTCCTGTCTAAAACTTCCATTCCTTTCATTATTCTGTAGATAGTCAGCAAATCTCCTCTTTCTCTTCTTTGTTCCAGAGTTGGTAGGTTCAGTTTGGATAGTCTTTGCTTATATGTTAGTTCGGTGAGAGTCGGTAAAGGAGTGATTGTGCCAACAGCACTGTATGGGGCAGAAACATGGAACATAAGAGAGGAAGAGAGAAGGAGTTTGGATGTGTTTGAGATGAAATGTCTGAGAAGTATGATAGGGGTTACTAGGCTACATAGTGTGAGAAATGAGGAGGTGAGGAGGAGAACAGGGGTGGAAAGGGAGTTGGGAGATAGGGTTGATGAAAGAGTATTTGGATGGTTTGGACACATGGAAAGAATGAGTGAAGAAAGATTGGTAAAAGAGGTGTGGAAGGAGTGAATATGAGGGTGCGTCTTAGGATGAGATGGATGGATGGGGTAAAAGGGGCATTACAAAAGAGAGGAATGTCTGTTGAGAAGGGACAGGAGAGGACAGAAGATAGGGGTGAATGGAGAAGGGTTGTGTATAGATGATGCTGTGATGCATGAGGGGGAGTGGGTGGGGGATGGGGGTGAGGAAGTATGTATGAGAAATTTGATGCAGACCAAGGGTTTCTCCCCGTCTGCTCCTTTTCTGTATGAGAGGACAGAGAGGGGGGTTGCCGAATTAATGAAGCAGCCTTGCTGTGGATGTGCTGTGTCTTGCGACTGCTTCTGACCCAGGGCAGTGGACAGGATGCAGGGATGACCTGTCATCCAGGAGGAGCCAAGATGAGAGGGAGGGTAGGAGAGTGGAGGGGAGTGGAATATGTAGGGGATGGAATGGGTGGGAATGGTTTCTATGCATTTTTCTTTTTGGCTACCCCCCGTATAATGGGGAAAAAGCCTTTGGTATATGTATGTATATATGTATGTTTTGTGTGGTGCAGGTGGAAGGTTATTTTAGATGATTGAGTAGTATGAATGCACATTTGTATGATATAATGAGGTTGGTGAGTATCTAGCATAGAACTGTGTACTTATCATTTCCATGTGATGCTAATTGGGGAGGATTTTGGTTGCTGTGTTTGGATGGTTTTAGTACATCCTGTTTTCCTTCTCATGCTTTATAATGTTTAGTCTGTAAGGTGTCTGTTTTCATATTTATTATGGATGGGTGGGAATGGGGTATCTTGTAAAGAATTCTTTGCCTGCCATCCTATGTGTAGGATTTTGGTTTCTGTATGATATTCTATTGAGATGGTTGTAGTACATCCTGTTATTATTCATAATACTTTGTTTTACTTAGTTTTTAGGGTGTCTCTGTCCTCTTAATTTTAGAGAACTATGCTGGGGAAGTATAGATTAGTGTGATTCTTAAGAAGTATTTGCAGACTAGTTAGAATTTCTTTCAGTTAACCAAAGCCCACGATTGCTATTGACCTTAGTATGTTTATTTTCTTGTTGAATTTCACTGTTAAGTTTTTGATGTGTGGGTTAAAGACATAATATTATAAACAAATCCCAGGATTTTAGGGCTCTTGTGACCCAATATCATTCAATTTATTGTTAGATATTCCTTGGATTCATGGTTGTCTGGGATAAGCAATGTCACTGATGATTTCTCTTTTGTCTTAGCCATTGTTTTTGTCTAAGTATGTTTGAGTATGAGAGTGATGAATGAGGAAAGTGGGGGAGAAATAAGAAAAAATTAGTTGCAAGCAATTATTAAAAATGAAGAGAGCAGGTATTGGCACCTGGGTTAGGTGGGTGTCATGTGAAGTGTCAAAAGAAGGGAGGTGCAGTGATGTTGGACTGGCTGATGAGTAGGGGTGTGCCGATTCCATTTTTTTTTTTTTTTTTGCTGGTGCCAATGCTAATCCCTATTTACCATTAATTGCTGATGCCAATACTGATGCTGAGTCCTATTCACTCTTGTTGCCGATACTAACACTGATCCCACTTTATATAATTACGGTATATCAGTTTTTTATATAAAGTAATTAAACTGATTTTTACTTGCTTTATAATCTATGTAGATTTATACATGCCAGTCATTGAACTGTTGGATGCTAATGATTGAATGAACTTAATGAAGTGCTTATCAACCAACCAGTTTATGATAATCAATATATGATTGTATTATTTTCTATCGGTTGAAAAAAAAAAGGTAAAAAATTACTCATTTCATAGATTTTGATGTAACTATTAACTTCACTTAACTTGAATCATTTAATGCATGGTTTTAATAAAACACATGTACAGAGTGTAAAATTTATTAATCAATTTCTTAAAGCTAACTTAATAGTAAAACCTAAATCTAACTCAGTCTCTGCTATCTAATATTTGACCCCAGGAATATGGGAAAGGGCATGGGCATCGGCAAAATATTGCTGATGCCGAATCCCATGAAAAAAATACCGATTCTCGCCAATGCCAATTAATCGGCACACCCCTACTGATGAGGTTGTTTAATGTTTGTTTAAGGGAGGGTAGAGTCCTGGAGGATTGGAGGAGTGCCTATATAGTTCTGCTTTGAAAGGGAAAAGGGGACAAATATGAGTGTAGTAGTTTCAGAGGGAGTTTGAGTGTAGTTGGGAAGGCTTATGGGGGGATTTTGATTGAGAGGATTAGGAGAGAAACAGAGGGTGTAATTGGTGAGGAACAGTGTGGGTTTAGGATAGGTAGGGGTTGTGTATTTCAGATTTTTGTGGTGAGACACACATGTAAGAAAGCTTTAGCAAAGGCTAAGTATGTTTTTTGGGCCTTTATAGATATGGAAAAGGTGTATGACATGGTAGGCAGGAAGGCAATGTGGGAAGTTTTGCAGATATATGGGATTGGAGGAAAACTGTTAAGGGCAGTCAAGAGGTTTTACAAGAGTAATAGAGCTTGTGTTAGAATTAGAAATGGAGAGAGCAAGTGGTTTGAGGAATTTGTCATGTCACCATGGCTGTTCAATATGTGCATGGGCAGGGTGGTGTGGGAGATAAATGCAAGGGTAATGGGCAGGTAATTGGAGTTGGTTAAAGAAAATGGAGAAAAATGGGAGGTAAGCCAGTTGTTGTTTGCTGATGACACTGCTTGTAGCAGGATCAGAAGAGAGATTAAGGAAGTTAGTGACTGTTTTGGAAGGTGTACGAAAGGAGAAAGTTAAAGGTAAATGTGGGTAAAAGTAAGGTGATGAGACGTACAAGGGGAGAGGATGGCAGCAATCTAGAAGTGAGTCTTAAAAGAAGGAGGCTGGAAGAAGTGGGTAGCTTTAGGTATTTGGGGTTACATGTTGCGGGAAAGGGAGGAGTGGAGGTAGAGGTAGAATGTAGATTGAGAGAAGCAAGTAAATGCCTTTGGGGATTAAAAAGTGTCTTGAGAAATAGACATCTTTGAATGGACGCTAAGAGGGAGGAGAGTGTATGAAGGGGTAATTGTGCTGACAGCACTGTATGGGGCAGAGACATGGAACATAAGAGAGGAAGGGTTTAAATGTGTTTGAAATGAAATGTCTGAGAAGAATGGTAGGGGTTGCAAGGTTGGATAGAGTGAGAAACAAGGTGAGGAGGAGAGCGGGGTTGGAAAACAGATGGGAGATAGAGGTGATGAAAGAGTATTGAGATGGTTTGGACACATGGAAAGAATGAGTGAAGAAAGATTAGTAAAAGAAGTGTGGAAGGCAGAGGTGGAGGAAGTGAACATGAGGGGTCGACTGAGGATGAGATGGATGGATGGGGTGAAAGGGGTATTGAGCAAGAGGAGGATGTCTGTTTAGGAAGGGAGAGGACAGAAGATAGGGGTGAGCAGAGAATGGCTGTGTATGGAGGATACTGTGATGCATGGAAGGGAGTGGGTAAGGGATAGGAAGAGGGGGGGTTAGGGAGTGGTTACATCATTACATGTAAATGATATTTTGATGCAGTCTGAAGGGATTTCTCCCCATCTTCAATGTTTTTGTATAAAGGGACGGAGAGGGGGGTTGCCAATTAAATGACGTGGCCTTGCTGTGGATGTGCTGTGTCTTGTTGCATTGCTTCCGACCCAGGGCAATGGGTGAGATGCAGGGATGACCTGTCATCCAGGAGGAGCCAAGATGAAAGAGAGGGAGGGGTGATGAATAGGGGTGGAATGGATGGGGATGAAGTGGGTGGAAGTGGAATTATGCCTTTTGACTGGTTACCTTTCTTGTAAGAGGGATAAAGTCCTTGGTGTGTTATGTATGTGTGTTTGAGTGTTCTTGGCTACTGGTTTGTAGTTGTGTTGGGTTATTATTATTAAGCCATCTGCATTGATGATTACTTTGACATTATGTTGTGGATTAGGTGTGGGGAAATCACTTGTCAATCAGTTATTGCCTTGAGTTTCATTAAATGGAAAATTTGCAACCCCCACAGTGGTTGGCAACAGTCCTCATGGCCACCCACAGAACTCTGGGAAGGAACATTTTACTGTTGTTTGTGTTGTATTAGTCTGGTACTGTTTTTGTGTCACTAGCTGAAAGTGGTAGGGAAAAGGAACCAGTCACAGGTTGTCATCTCCCCATATGTGAAAAAGTGTAAGAAATACAGTTGAAGTTGATAGATATCCTGGACCTCAGGGCTGCACCTCTTGATAGAAGTGCTGGGGTTCAACAAGTTTTGAAAATGGGCAGCTTCACTGTCCATCTTACAGGACCACCACACGCAGGTGCCCATCATTGGCCTGATCACTTGTGAAGAAGTTTGATTGTGTAGGTGAGAGTATTGCTGTTCGGGAGATTCTATGATACAAATCTTTAGATCACATATAGTTGGTTGTTTTGGAGTTCTGCACTCTCTTCCATTGAAGATGTTTGTTAGCCATTACTTGTTGTGGATATGTCACAGTGATCAGTGTTGGTAGTATATGTCTTGAGGACTGTTTAGTTTTATATATATCAAAAGTTGTACGTAAACAAACAAAGAAACCATAATTTTCAAAATGATTGCCAGGCAGCCAATCACAGAACATTTCATTTCTATAGTAGACATATTTTACTGGCTAATAGAAGGAGAAAGAAGGGAGCCAGTTGATAGTTGACTGTGAGTGAAAAAAAATGTAGGAAAAATGGTCAGTTGATGGAAATCTTGGTCCCAGTCCAATTCCATAGGGCACCTCCAGAAGGAGGTGAGGGTGTTGATTCGTTTTGAAGATGGGTGATGGGTAATGATTATTTCTTGATGTTCATTTCACAGAACAACCACAGTTAGGTCTTAGTACAATTTTTAGAGCTCAAAGCAAACAAAAATATATACCTATTTGAGTTGAACTAAAGAGAAAAGAAATAGGATGTTTTGGGTTTTAACTCCATGTTGTAAACTTGTTTAGGTAAATGACATACATCTGTATACTAGCACTGGTATAGTTTTACCTGTACTCACACACCTTCAGATTAAAGTATGAATACATATACCCATATACTTGTCTTTCTCCATCATATTCTTATTAATAAAAGTAATCATGTAGATAAGTAATATACACTTTATTTGTAAGTAGTCATGCAATTTTTCCCATGGTATTAGGAATTGATGTAATAGTTTATAGTTAGTAACCAGTACTTATGTATTTTTCAAAATGTTCTTCAATTTTGTCACCAGGCACAAGTTGGGGCCAGGTGGACGTGATGGCAGAGTTGGAGGCAGTGACCGTGTAAGGAGGGGTCGCATGGAGAAAGCAGAGAGCCAGCAGAGTGGAACCAAACGGGTGACTGTGGCAGCCCTAGAGGTGCAGAATGTGAAGAGAGCAATCAATCGTTATGGGACTCTTCCAAAGGGTGCCAGAATTGGAGCCTACTTGGAGTCTTTGAGGCAAAGTGGTCTGTCTCAAGGAGTACCTCCAACAGAAGAACAGAATGAAGACCAGCAAGGGGATTCTGAAGCAAACAAGGCAGCAATGATTCGTAGCAATTCATCACAAAGTGGATTCCAACCCCAGAGTCCTCTGGTAGCAAGATTAGGGACCAGGATAACACCTCCAAGAGTTGACAAACGGTCCAAAGAACCTACCTTAGCTGATCTAGAATTTCCTCCACCTCCAGCTGACCTTCCACCTCCTGATGAGTTTACTGAGGAGGCACACTCACGTTGTGGTACTCCAGACTTTCCTCCTCCTCCTGGTGGTGGTGATTTAGCTTCCTCTTCCCCAGAGACAAGGCGGCGAATGAGCCAGAAACCAGTTCCATCACCACGACTCAGAAGGAAGACTGAACACTCAAGTCTTAGCCCACAGCGTCTGCCTTCAACTGGTAACCAGCAGGAAGATGGTCAGCACAACACAGAATCTCCTTTGCTTGATCGCCCAGCCTTCAATGTTACGAGACGAAGACTCAAAGAAGTTGGTGATTCTGGAAGGCCACCAGTACGAGCCAAACCTAGCTTGGACAACAGCCTGGACACAGATACTAGTGAGATAAGTCCAGCATCAAGATTTGGGGTCAATTTAAGGCATAGGGACCAATCCTCTGATTCATGTGAAAGTTTCAAGTCAACAGAGAACCTTTCCCCACGGTCAGGAGCTCTCAATGACCGTGTGAAAACAAGGTCAAGTACATCGTTAGCCAAAAGTCCTGGTTCATCTTCGTTGGAAACAACAGAAGGTGTTCACACTCCATCATCCCCAGCTGGGGAAGTCGGCCCAACACCGTCATCTCCTGCAGCTGTTGATGGTCACAGCACATCTGTGGATGCTGCATCAATGGCTTCAAGGGATGGTAGTGCAGATGAATCTGCCAACCCTGAAGAAGCATCACGTCAGTGTACCGTCCTAGGTCTCGGCATTAACCATGACGTCAAGGAGAGCCTTGAACTCAAGCTGGTAACAGAAATTAGGGAAGCAGAAGACTCAAAAAAATCCATTGAACGTCCTGCATCACCACCAGCTCCTCAGGGTGAGACTCAAAGTGCCCCTACTTCACCCAAGAATCCTGCTGTGCAGCTTGTGTCTGAACTTTTTGAAAGCCTGAAAAATAAAAGTGGTAGAAAGACAGTAGATCAGGGAGGGTCTGGTGATAGTGGATATGCTGCTAATTCTGATAACTCACTTGGGAAAGAGAATGAGAGTGGTGAACCAAAAGACTCAACTAATACAGCTCATAGTTTTAAGAGTAACTTAAAGAGGGTGAAAAACAAATTTGAAAAGTCTGTATCAGAAAAAGAGGACAAGAAAATAGATTTTAAAGTGCAGCTTAGAAAAACTGACAAAAATATAGAGGATGGACAGTGTGGGGATATGACGGACGGGAAAACGGGGCTTGTGGATTTCCGCTCCCAGCTAAGAAAGACGAGTTTTACCAAGTGCCCTGAAAAGAAAAATAAGGCAGCAGAGGAGGAGGAGGAGCAAGAAGAGGAGGAACAGAAGAGTGCTAATGGGGAAGGGGAAGTCAATTGGGCTGAAGGTGACGGGGAAGGGGAAGAAGGGGAAGGGACTGAGACAGGAACTGCACCAGTGACGGGAATGAGTGAGAGTGTGACAAGTGTGTTGAGTAACAAGCGTGACAGTGTTACAAGTGACAAGCCTGACAGTGTAATGAGTGACTCCCTTAAAGTGGATGATGATGATGCCAAGAGATACAGCTCAAGTAGCATTAGTAGTCTAAAGAAACTATGGGAGAAGCAAGACTCTGAAAAGTCCTCCAAATTAGATCCTAATCAAACTAGTCCTAAATATTCTTCTGGTATTTATAAAAGACCTGAACTGCTGAAAGTTAGCAAAGGGGAAAAGGACAAGGAGACTCGCAAGACTCCAGAAGAAGAGGCCAAGGTAGGTAAACTGGAACGTCGTGTGTGGCCTCCCCCAGGATTCCACACAGAAGACAACAATGCCAAACCATCGGTGCCAGTCAAGCCTTTAGTGAAGAGCTTCAAACTTCCTCCCCCACCAGGAGGTGTGAAACCACCCCCACCCAAGCCAGCTGGAATCTATGCTACTCCTTCTTTCATCAAACCGCCTACTGCTCCAGTGGCTCTGGTGAAACGGGAAGTTCGTGAGGAATTAGGGGAAGGTAAAGACTCAGCAGCAGGTAATAAAAGTGGCAGTACCACCACAACTAGTAGTACTGCAGCTATTAATACTGTAAACAACAGCACCAGTGCAGGGACAGGGGATGCAGCACGAGGAGGTGTATTAGAGCAGTGTCGAGGGCTGGAGGAATCCATCAGCTTGGCACGGGGTGGTGAGCTGACCTCTGGATGCTGCCTAGGTCTTGCACAACGCACAACCAAGCTGCACCAGACCTGCACTACTTATGCAGACAACATTCCACCACAGAGTCGCTTTCATTTTCGTGAGCTACTGACACGATTAGAGGGCCAGTGTCAGCAGCTACAGTCCTCTGGTGGCAAGGCACAGGACAGCAATGACAAACTACTTGGGGAAGTAGAAATTACTGTCAAGGATATCATCAATGCTGTTATGCGTTAAGCATGAAACACTCAAGTGGTGAACAGGTCTTTTTCATGTGCCTGATTGGTTACTTGTAAATGTGTGATTGGTCTTTGTCATACTCAAGTGTACATGACATTGATTTTGTATGTGGCAAATCAGTGGCATACAAGTTTCAGATCATTTGTCTTGTATGTAGTAACCAGTCATGCATTAAAAGGCAGCAGTTAAGTCATTGTTTATCAATAATTGTTGTGGTCATGAACATAACACAGGCAGCTGGATGGAAGGATGTGCAGAGGTGTATTATTTCATGGATTTCTTTTTTATTGCTATATGTAGAAATGACTATTCTGGATAGATGAATTAGTTACTTTGAGATATGCAATGAATTCAGATGGGAAAGTGTGCAGCAGCTGCTTGATTGTGTTAATACTCGCAAAACTAGGACTGATCCTGAATGATGACAATATGGATTTTTTATTCCTTTTTTATATGGAGGATTCAGTCTGATGGGGCTATACCACATCCTGTAATGGAAATGTTTTGTCCGTCTTGTTCTGTTCTGCCAGCCAGTGTTTGCATGAGGACAACTTAGGATTTTATTAATTAAGCACAGCTTTTGAGCTGGTGCCTCATAACCAAGTCATGTGTAAATAGTAAATTCCATTCGTAGGCCACTGTAGGGGACTGGGAAACCTTAATGTTGTCCCTTCCGAAGATCACCTAAATTTCCCTGAACTCTAATCACAATGAGAGATGGTAGAAGGGTTTCTGGTATTAAACCCATAATTTTGTTTTTGTGTGTGAATGTGTACGTGGGTCGAAATTGAGGTGTGTGATAATTGTGTATTTTTGGTGCATCTTTGCAATTGTGTATGTGTGCATATACACATGGTTTAAAAAGATAAGTGTGTTGCCATTCCTTTTAAGTAACCCCCCCCATGTTACATATAAAAGATTAGTGTTAATCCCCACAAGGAAGAAAGAGTATGACAAGGAAATAGGAAAGGGGAAAACTAAATGGGATTGAAATAATTGTGGAAGAAATATGGAGTGGAAGAAAATAAATTTTAAGTTGGAGAAATGTATGAAAAATGAGAAGGTTGACAAAAGATTGTTTGCTTCATGTTGGGTGTATTCATATAATATGGGAATAATTATTCTTATTATTTTTTTTTATATTATTCTTATTATTCTTTATTTTATATATATACATATGATATATGTATTTATGTTTATATATATATGTATATATATATATATATATATATATTTTTGTTTTTTGTTTTCTTCTTCTTCTTCTTCTTTAACTTCTCTTTCCTTAAAGGTGGTTGAGGTAAAGGATGAAATACTTGAGTGTCAACTTGTGTAGGAGTAAGGTGAATAATATATATATATTTTTTTCTTTTCTTCTTTTTCTTTTTTCAATCCACTAAATTACCCTTAATATATTTAGTTCAACTTTCTTCCTCCTCCATTTGGAAATCTTGCATTCAGACACATGCAGAGAGGCTTGTTTGTTCGTAAATATAAAAGTATTTGTTTAGCAAACTCAAAAATGACACATCTCTTTTTGTCACAAACAGGTTAAATGGGTTAGAATGCTTTTTTATTTAGTTTTGACTCATTTACTTTTCTGATGTATTTCATATGGTGGCTTGATAGTTTCCTTCTACTCCATCATAATTTGTTTTATTAATTCATGTGATGTAATTTTTCTCTATAATTTACAGCCAAATGGTAAAGCTTTGTTTACATTATTTTAATCATCCATATCATTGTAGGTCTTGGTTCACTTTTAGCTGTCATACTACAGGACATACTTGTGGATATGCTGATCATCTCTCCAGTTCCCAGGCTGAACTTTATTTCATTATCATTATTAAACTCATTGTATGAATTTTTCATCAAAATAATTGTGCTCATACATGTGTGTGCATATGCCTGCATATATATATATATATAAATTTATATATATATATTTATATATATATATATATATACATACATACATGCATATAATTTATATAAAGTCATATGATCATATTGACCATGATTTATGTAAGTTTGTCTCATTTTCTAAGACGAATGCCAATATGACAACAAATTCTGAATCCCATTGGTATATTTAAGATTTTGTTTTATTGTCCCCAGTCCAATATGATACATATTGTTCTAATACACATGAGACAAATGAAGCCATTGCCTTTTATTCTACACAGTGTAGATTGTACATGAAGCAGACTTGTATTATATTACATATTTGATATTTGGTATGTACAGTAATATGAGATGTATTTGTTCATTCACGTATGATTACATAGGTGTTGGTATATAACTGCATTAGTGTTCATAGATGTATGTTTATATGTGTATTTACCAAATCATAATATACAGGATTGAAACTGTATTCATGGGGTCTCATCTTTATGTCTATACTTACTTTTTTGTAATATATGGAGTTGGATCTAGATTCATGGGTCACTATTTAATATTGATAATGATTATTGGCCCAAGTTTTTACTAATTGAAAACCCACAGTGGTTGGCAATGACTTAGGCCTTCTTGTCCATCTCTCTGGGATTGTTTTCTGCATTGTACTAGTGTGGGACTTCTGAAAGAAGGAGGAAACATAGTAATTATGGGTGACTTTAACTTGAAAGAAATATGTTAGGAAGAAATGACAGTGAAAGATGGAGAAGACCTTTGGGGAAATATACTACTGGATATGACCATTGAATACACAATGACTCAATGGGTAAAGGAAAATACCAGATATAGAAACAAGAACCGTCAATACTAGATTTTATATTTATGTCAGAGCCTCAAATTGTGGATAGAATAGAATACAAAACACCAATTGGGAAGACCACTTACTAATAGTTTGAACTAAAAGAACAAATTGATTTGAGAAGAAATGAGAAACATAGAAAAGGAAGACTAATGTACAACAAAATGGATTTTGGGAAACTTTTGAAAATTCTTTCAAAATGTAAATAACGAACACTTGTTAAATGAAGGAACAAAGATGGAAGAGAAATGGAACATATTAAAAGACATTTATGAAAAGGGAATAGACAAATATGTACCAAAGCAGAAGCAAGAAAGGATGTACATTAAATGCTGGTACAACAAGAAATGTAGTGAGGCTAAAGATAAAATAGACAAAGCTTGTAGCAAATGTATATCAAACTAGGAAATGAATATGTAAAAATATGTAGGGATGAAAAGAGAAACTATGAAAAAGACATAATAGACAAATGCAAGGACCAACCTAAACAATTCTTCAGGTATGTGAATGGTAAACTAAAAGATAAACAAGAAATAATGAAACTGTATCAAGGTAATGAAGATGATGTAGAAATGTCTAAAATTATGAACAAACATTTTAAATCTGTGTTCATAATTGAAAGTACACAAAATTGGGATGAAGAACAGAGAGAAAGATTCCCCCAATGAAAGAAATAACTGTGACACAGAAGGAAATAAGGGACCAAATAGTAAACCTTGACTTCGGAAAATCACACAGTCCGGATGGAATTGTAGATTGGATAATAAAAGAATGTATAAATGAACTAACAGACAAAATCTATAAGATAATTGATTACTCAAAGAAGGAAAGGTACCACAAGATTGGAAATTTGCAAATATTGTACCAATATATAAAGGGGGGGGGACAAGGAAAATCCAACTAACTATAGACCGGTCTCCCTTGCAAGCACAATAGCAAAAATATGTGAAGAAGTCATCAAAAGTAGATGGATTAAGCATTTAGAAGAAAATGATATATTGAATCCTAAACAATTTGGCTGTAGACATGGAAGATCATGTGCCACTAACATGATTTGCTTTTACTCGAGGCTAATAGAAATAATTCAAGAAAGGGGACAGATGGGCTGATTGTGCTTTCCTAGATTTATAAAAAAGCATTTGATAAAGTACCACAAAAAAAGCTAAGAAAAATCGAAATAATAGGTGGTGTACAAGGAAAGTTATTGAAATGGATGGAAGATTTCTTGAATGGGAGAATAATGAGGGTGGTACTTAGAGACAAAAGCTCAACTTGGGAAGAAATGATAAGTAGTCCCACAAGGTTCTGTATTGGCTCTGATAATGTTTGCCATATATATAGATGACATGAATGAAGGTGTGGAATGTTATATGAACTTTGCAGATGATGCAAAACTACTAAAGAAAGTACAGAAAAAGACTGTGAATCACTACAGAGAGACCTGGATAAAGTCTGGGAATGGAGTCAAAAGTGGGAAGTGAACTTCAACATCAAGAAATGTAGTATAATGGAGTTTGGAAAAAGTAAAAATAGAATATCAGGGCAATACAAAATTGGTACAAAGGAAGTAAAAAAAAAGTTAGCTCAGAAAGGGACCTAAGAGTAATTATCAGCAAAGACATGTCACCAGACAACCATATCAACAATATAGTCGGAGAAACCTTCAACTTACTAAGATCAATGAAAGTGGTTTATGACTACTTGGATGAGGAAATGGTAAAGAAAATAGTCACACTGATAAGACCAAGATTGTAGTAAACTGTGACACTATGGACACCCAGTACTAAAAAAATATATAAAGAAATTAAAAAGAATCCAAAGATCAACGACAAAGATGGCATTAACACTCATATGACAAACTGGAACTACCAACCCTTGAACAAAGAAGAGAAAGAGGCTATTTACAGAATTATGAAAGGGATGGAAATCCTCATCAGGGAAGATTCATTAAAGTGGGATAAGAGAAAAACAAGAGGGCATGAAAAGAAACTCAAAAGGGATAGCTATAGAAGAGATCTGAAAAAGAATAGTTTCCCACACAGATTGGTAGATATCTGGAACAAATTGGATGAGGCAACAGTGGGTGCAAAAACTATACAAGAATTTAAGAACAAAATAGATACTGAAAGATACAAAGGTGGGTCACTACGAGCATTTCTCTGTTCCCATATAATACAACTAGGTAAATACCAGTGAAAACTAGGAGGGAGGGAGCAGTTTTTCATATGTGAAAATGTGGGAAAAATATAGCTGAAGTTGATAGAAAGATCTCAAGCCTAGTCTGGATACAAACTGTCAGCCCCTCAGGGTTGCATCTCCAGATGGAGTTAAGGGGGAGGTTGATGAGTTTAGAAAAATGGGCAGCAGGAAGGTGATTCATTCCTCTGTCAAAATCACAGGATCACCACATACAGTTACCCGTCATTAGTCCCTTTGTTTCTATATCTCCATTTATCAAACTTCTACATTGATCTGTTTTGTTTCTGTTAATTATTTTTCCAATTTGTTGGTTTTTCTATATTTCTTTAGAGTCTACAGTATATGACTTGGGATCTCTTTTTTTTTTTTCATTCCGTTGTCAAAAATTTATATATACTGTACATGTACTAAGGGCTTTTCCCCCCTTACAAGGGAGATAGCCAAAGTCAAAGGCATAAATCCATTCCCACCCATTTTATCCCCTCATATTCCACTCCCATTGACCACCCCTCCCTCACTCTTTTCTTGGCTCCTGGATAATGGATTACCCCTGCATCTCGCCCACTGCCCTGGGTCATAAACAATGTAGCAAGGTCACTTCATTTAATCAGTGACCCCCCCTTTCTGTCCCCTCATGCAGAAAGATATATATATATATATACACACACATATACATACATACACCAAAAGACCTTTAACCCCTTTTTAGGATGGTGGCTATTTCAAAGCATGCACCCATCCTACACCCACCCAAAACATTCAATGTCTATCCCAACTTTACATCTCATGGATGAAGGATCATTCTTGTCCCCTACTACATTCTGCAGTAGAGTCCAACAGCTTTACTTGATGTAACCTTCATAATCCCACCCCCCTTCCTCCCCATCATTCTTTCAAGAAATTTACATTGCAGACCCCCCCCCCCAAAAAAAAAAAAAAAAATTCCCTTTGGGCTACATCATATCTTCACACCTTTTGCTAAATCAGTCTTTAGCTGAGTTTTCTTTCCATTAACCATTGGCACATGTTTCTCCATACCCAAGTTAATCATGCTATAAGATATTTTTCTTCTTTGTTTCTTTGGTATTTATGAATTCCTCCCTATTTGCATCTTCAAAAGATGTATTTAGATGGGAGGGAAATTTACCTTCCCAAAATTGTTCCTACTTTGTAATGCTGCAGCTATCTCTATCTGCCAACTGGAATTCACTCTTTCCCATGGGGCACATGGTGTGTATTTACTTAGTTGTATTATACAGGATAAGAGCTATGCTCATAGGGTCTTGTCCCTATAGTTCCATTGGTAAATTCTAACCTTAAATTATCCCATGTATTTACCTAGTTGTATCATATGGGAAGGGGAGCTATGCTCGTGGTGACCCGTCTTTGTATCTCGCAAGATCTTTTGTTCTTAGATTCTTGTACTGTATTTGCACACACTATTTTTTCATCCAATTTGTTCCATATATCTATTACTCTGTGTTGGAAGCTATTCTTTTTCAGGTCTCTTCTGTAGTTATCTTTTTTGAGTTTCATTGCATGTCCTCTTGTTTTTCCTCTGTCCCACTTTAATAAGTCCTCTCTATCAAGGCATTCTTTACCTTTCATAATTCTGTAGATGGTTAGTAGGTCCCCTCATTCTCTTCTTTGTTCCAGGGTTGGCAATTCCAGTTTGGCCAGTCTTTGTTCATATGTCAGGTTTGAAAGTGTTGGGGCCATCTTTGTCATTGCTCTTTGTATTCTTTCTAATTTTCTTATATTCTTTTTTGTACTGGGTGACCATATCAGCGTTGTATATTCCAGTTTTGGCCTTATCAGTGTTTGTAATATTTTCATAATCATTTCCTTATCCAGGTATGTTTCTCCGACTTTTATTTATATGTTTATCTGGCGACATGTCTTTAGTGATGATTACCCCTAGGTCCCTTTCAGAATTTATTTTCTTTACTTCTTTTCCATCAATTTTATACTGTCTTGATATTCTCTTCTTGCTTTTTCCAAATTCCATTATACTGCACTTCTTGACGTTGAATTCTACCTCCCATCTCTTGCTCCACTCTGAGACTTTGTTCAAATCACTCTGTAATGAGTCACAGTCTATTTCAGAGTATATTCTCTTTAATAATTTTGTGTCATCCGCAAAGCAGTTCATGTAACTTTCAATGTCTTCGTCCATGTCATTTACATATATAGCAAACATTATCGGAGCTAGTACTGACCCCTGTGGGACGCCACTACTCATTTCTTCCCAATTTGAATATTTGTCTCTGAGCACCACTCTCATTTTTCTTCCCTGTAGGAAGTCCTCCATCCAATTCAATAGTTTTCCCATGTATGCCGCCTATTGTTTCCAGTTTATATAGTAATTTTCTGTATGGTACCTTGTCAAATGCCTTTTGTAGGTTCAGGAAGGCACAGTTTGTCCAGCCATCTCTTTCTTGCAATATATCTATCAATCTTGAATAGAAACAAATTAAATTAGTGGTACATGATCTTCCTTGTCTAAATCCAAATTGCCTTGGGTTCAGTATATTATTCTCCTCCAGATATTTTCTCCATATATCTTCGATGATTCTCTCACTAATTTTAACTATTGTACTCATAAGGGACACAGGTCCATAATTTGTTGGGTCTTCCTTATTCCCCCTTTATATATTGGCACTATATTGGCATTTTTCCAATCTACTGGAAGTTTTCCTTCTTTGAGTGAACATTTGATTATTTTGTATATTTTTCCTGTTAGTTCGTCTATACATTCCTTCAGTATCCAGTTTGCAACTCCGTCCAGGCCATGTGACTTGTTAACGTCAAGCTTTAATATTTGATTCCTTATTTCATTCTGAGTAATATTTAATTTCTTCAATGGGGGAAATCTTACTTCAATTCTTTGATCACAGTTGTATTGATTTTTTTTCCTCTTTGGTGAATATAGATTTGAAATGTTTGTTCATAATATCTGCCATTTCTATATCGTCTGTGTATTCTGTTACCTTGACATAATCTAAGTATTTCCTGTTTATTTTTTAGCTTTCCGTTTACATATCTATAAAATAATTTATGTCAGAACCTGAAATTGTGGATAAAATGGAATACAAGACACCAATTGGGAAAAGTGACTACATACTAATAGAGTTTGAACTAAAAGAACAAAATTATTTGAGAAGAAATGAGAAACATAGAAAAGGAAGACTAATGTACAACAAAATGGATTTTGAGAAACTCAGAAAATTCTTTCAAAACGTAAATTAGGAAAATTTCTCAAATGAAGAAACAAAGATGGAAGAGAAATGGAACACATTAAAAGAAGTTTATGAAGAGGGAATAGACAAATGCATACCAAAGCAGAAGCAAGAAAGGGTGTACATGAAATGCTGGTATAACATAAAATGTAGTGAGCCCAAAGAAGAGACAGCTTGGAAAACATGAAAAAAATAATAATAAAAAATAAGGTGCAAATATGTATCAAACTAGGAAATGAATATGTAAAAAATATGCAGGGAAGGAAAGAGAATCTATGAAAAAGACAAAAAAATTAAAAAAACAACCTAAACTATTCTACAGGTATGTGAATGGTAAACTAAAAGATAAACAAGAAATAGTAGAACTCCGTCAAGGGAATAATGAATATATAGATGTAAAAATGGCTGAAATTATGAACAAACATTTTAAATCTGTATTCACAATTGAAAGTACACAAAATTGGGATGAAGGACAGAAAGATCCCCCCCAATGAAAGAAAACACCGTGACGCAGAAGGAAATAAGGGATCAAATAATAAACCTAGACATTAGAAAATCACATAGTCCAGATGGAATTGTAAATTGGATATTAAAAGAATGTATTGATGAACTAACAGACAAAATATATAACAGATTACTCACTCAAAGAAGGAAAGGTACCACAAGATTGGAAAAATGCAAATATTGTACCAATATATGAAGGGGAGGACAAGGAAAATCCAACTGGCTATAGACCAGTCTCCCTTATAAGCACAACAGCAAAAATATTTGAAAAAGCTATCAAAAGTAGATGGATTAAACATCTAGAAGAAAATTATATACTTAATCCAAATCAATTTGGATTTAGACAAGGAAATCATGTGCCAATAACTTGATTTGCTTTTATGGAAGGCTAATAGAAATGATGCAAGAAAGGGACAGATGGGCTGATTGTGCTTTCCTAGATTTACAAAAAGCATTTGATAAAGTACCACACAAAAAGCTACTAGGAAAAATTGAAATAATAGATGGTGTACAAGGAAAGTTATTGAAATGGATGGAAGATTTCTTGAACAGGAGAAAAATGAGGGTGGTACTTAGAGACAAAACTCAACCTGTGAAGAAATGATAAGTGGAGTCCCACAAGGTTCTGTATTGGCTCCAATAATGTTTGCTATATATATAAATGGCATGGATGAAGGTGTGGAATGTTATATGAACTTCTTTGCAGATGATACAAAACTACTAAAGAAAGTACAGAAGAAGACTGTGAAGTCTGGAAATGGAGTCAAATGTGGGAAGTGAACTTTAAGATCAAGAAATGTAGTTGAATGGAGTTTGGAAAAAGTAAAAATAGAATATCAGGGCAATGTAAAATTGGTACAAAGGAAGTAAAAAAAAGGTAGCTCAGAATGGGACTTAGGAATAATTATCAGTGAAGATATGTCACCAGACAAACATATCAACAAAATAGTTGGAGAAACCTTCAATTTACTAAGATCAGTGAAAGTGGTTTTTGACTACTTGGATGAGGAAATGGTAAAGAAAATAATCACACTGATAAGACCAAGATTGGAGTAAGCTGTGACACTATGGACACCCAGTACAAAAACGAATATAAGAAAGAATCCAAAGAGCAATGACAAAGATGGCACCAACACCCTAAATTGACATATGAACAAAGATTGTCCAAATGGAACTACCAACCCTTGAATAAAGAAGAGAAAGAGATCTATTGGCCATTTACCAAATTATGAAAGAGATGGAAGTCCTCGACAGAGAAGATTTATTAAAGTGGGATAAGAGAAAAACAAAGAGGACATGAAAAGAAATTAAAAAAGGATAGTTTAGAAGAGATCTAAAAAAGAATAGTTTCCCACACAGAGTGGTAGATATCTGGAACAAATTGGATGAGGCAACACTGTGTGCAAAAACTATATAAGAATTTAAGAACAAAATAGATACTGAAAGATACAAAGACGAGTCACTACGAGCATATCTCTCTTCCCGTATAATACAACTAGGTAAATACAAGAAAGACCATATGTTGAAAAGATGTGAAGAAATACAGTTTTCCATGTAGAGATATGAATATGGAATAGCTTAGGTGATATAGCTCAAGCTCAAACAATGCATTCAGTTCAAATCTAAATATAATAATTGGAAATCAAAGATATAAATTAAGTTGGAACTGTACATTAATTTGAGTTTTGGTATGTTAGAAAATTAGAGAAGAGGAGATGGGACCTAAGAAGCATTGCTCCTTTCCTGTATACTACAATTAGGTAAATACACACAGTGAAGGATATAAATATTTGAGCAGCAACCATATTGGTTCTCAGGATTTCAGGTGAAATGCTCAGATAAGAAGCAATTGCACTGCCAAATGGGTTCATTGGAAAAAAGGAAAATGCTACAGGAATAGAAGAAAGTCATTGTAGTACAAACTTACAAAGGTTGAAACAAGGAGACATCCCTGAATTAGACTAGTGTCCCTGATCAGCATGATAACTGAAGTATGTGAAAGAAGTATGGGAAATGAATAAGATATTAGGTTGATTTACATATACCAAAGGTTTTTTCCCCCTTACAAGGAGGTAGCCAAAAAAAGGCATAAAAAACACTCCCATTCCATCCCCACATACTCCACTCCCATCCCTCCCTCCTATTTTGGCTCCTCTTGGATGATAGGTCATCCCTGCATCTTGCCCACTACCCTGGGTCAAAAAGCAGTGTAACAAGACACAGCGCATGTACAGCAAAGCCACTTCATTAAATTGGGGACCCCACCTCTCCATCCCTTCATTAAGAAATGGAGAAGACAGGGAGGAATTCCTTTGGGCTCCATCAATTTGTTTTTCACACATAAGATGTGTATTCAGGGAAGACTTCCTAAGACTGATGAATTAAAATAATTGTGTCCTTCAGGGCTCAGTGCTATCACCTATAATACTAGATTTGAGGTAACATAACATGATGCCCAGAATAAATAGTTATATTAATGTATTTGCAGATGATGCTAAAATCATGAAAAGAACAAGATGAAGATATTACGAATTATTGTACAAAAATCTAGATTGGATTTATGATAGGAGCCAGATGTGGACAATTAATGAAAAAATAAATGGAAAAGGATAGAGACAAGAAGCCATTACTGAATTATTCAGATGGAAATGGATCAATAGCAAAAGTGAGAGATTGTATTTCATCACCAATAACTAGTGCTTCTATTCTCATGGAATATTGCACAAAAGAGGTGGAGTTGGTAGTGGTAGAGGAGAGATTAAAGGAGTGGAGAATAGTCTTCAATCACAAAAGTATGCAAAATGACTGGTAAAAGTGGCAATAGACTTCTGTAGTCAAACCCCCATGTGGGGGAATGTAAGAGAGGAAAGAGACTTACTTATGTTGGTTTTAGGTTATTTCTCACCTAAAAAGTAATTGAGGGATATACAAATTGTTGACAAGGAAAGTATGGGAAAAAAAGTAATCCACCCTAGATGAACGTATGCAACAGTGGTGTAGTTCTTACTCAAAAAGAAATAGAAAATACAGTGAACAACATCCAAGAAGTTCCCTTGCTCTCATATTGGAAAGTTAGTATGGCTAATAAAAGGTTTTGTTTCATTTTCTGTATTTTTACTTTTTTTTTTTTTCAAACTGGAGTACAATATGAATTCAAACACAATTATAAACCATGCTCAGACATGTTCTTGTAGAAATATAATTTAGTCACATGTTAGTTTACAAGTTCCTGTAGCCCTAGATTAACAACATAACTCTCTATGACCCTCTCTGTCTTCTTTCCTATCTGCCCTCTGATTAAGTAGACTCATTGAGTTACCCATTTTTCTATATTCTTTTCTTTCTATTTCCTAACTTTACACTTTATCACCAATGACTTTATCATAATATGATCTATGATACTTTATTTCTAATTAGTTTATCTGACCTTTGTTATACTTTAAATTTCTATTTTATTCTGACTTCTGATTTTGGCATTCTGAGTTCAGAGTCTTCCGTATTTGTGTGTTACCATAGCTTATTATCCTGCTGAGTGATTACCCTAATGTATCATCAATCCCGATATGACTTGTTCCTTCACATCATTCTTATCTCTGGGACCCATATTTCTGACTGTGGGTTTCTCTGTTCTATCCTACAATACAATACAGTGCAATACAATGCTCATTCAGATGGTAATAATAGTTGGTCATGAGTTGAGCCCATTATCCAAATCCATGGTTACACACACACACTAGAACTACCAACTCTGGAACAGAATTATGAGAGGTGTAGAAATCCTTGATAAAGATGACTTACTAAATTGGGATAAGAGAAACGCAAAAGGACGTGAAAGGAAACTCAAAAAGGACAGTTATAGAAGAGACAAAAAAAAAAAAAAAAAAATCCCCACAGAGTGGTGGATGTATGGAACATACTAGACAAAATAATAGTGTATGCAAAAACAATACAAGAATTCAAAAGCAAATTAGATATGGTGAGATACAGAGATGGGACACGAGCATAACTCCCCTTCCAGTAAGATACAACTAAATAAATATACACACACACACACAGAATTGAAGCCAATGATAGAAATGAGAAAAGAACACAGAAAAAAACATGTTTTTTTTGGAGAGTACTGGACTTGAGACTGAAAAAATGGTACATCATAAAAATGGAAACTTAAACCAAAAAAGAGAAGAAAATATGAAATTAAAAGTGGCATACACAAATATTGATGGTATCCCTGGAAATAATTAACTAAATGATTATCTAGAAATAGAGAAACCTGACATTATGGGAATTGTGGAGACAAAACTGAAAGGACCTCTATTAGCAAGTATAGTGGGATAAGGTTTATACAACCACTTGGCGAAAAATAGAACAGACAAGCAGGGAGGAGGTATCATGATATTGACCAAAAAAGGTTTAAATGTGACAAAGATAAATGAAGGCAAAGATAATGTGGAATTAATTATGATTAAAATTGTAAAAAATATGAAAAGCAGAAAATTCGTAGTAGTGTATGTGCCACCAAAATCACAGGCTTGGTCTGATAGTGATCATTCTAAATTACTGGAAGACACAATGAATGTCCTAAATGAATTACTGAAAGAGGGTGGTAACATAGTAATTATGGGTGATTTTAATGCAAAGGATATAATATGGGAAATGATAGTAAAAGGGGGAGAAGAACTTTGGAGCAACATTCTACTGGATATGACCATCGAATACACCATAACACAATGGGTTAAGGAAAATACTAGATATAGAAACAATGAGGAACCACCAAAACTAGACTTAATATTAACTTCTGAACCAGATATCGTGAACGAAATGGAGTATAAAACACCAATTGGAAAGAGTTACCATATACTAATAGAGTTTGAATTAAAAGAACAAAACAATGTAGGAAGGAATGATAAACATAGAGAAGGAAGATTAATGTACAAACAAATGGATTTTGTAAAACTAAGAAAAAAATTCCAAAACACAAACTGGGATAAATTCTCCAAAGAGGAAACAAAGATGAAAACAAATGGAACATATTCAAAGAAAAGTACAAGGAAGGAATTGATAAATATGTACCAAAGAAGAAGCAAAAAAAGATTTATATAAAGTGTTGGTATAACAAAAGGTGCAGTGAGGCTAAAGACAGAAGAGACAAAGCCTGGAAAAGAGACAAAAAAACATCCAAATGGCAAACATATATAAAACTTCAGAACAAATATACACAGGAAAGAAAAAAGAAATTATGAAAAAGATATTATAGACAAATGTAAGGATCAACCTAAACTATTTTACAGATACGTAAATAATAAAGGATAAACATGAAATTGTAAAACTGCGTGAAGGAGATAAAGAATACATAGACACAGAAATGGCAGAAGTTATGATAAGACATTTCAGGTTTGTTTTTACAATTGAGAGCTCACAAATTTTGGAAGATGAACAATAAGAAAGACCCCCTGAAATGAAAGAAATAAAGGTAACACAGAAATAAGAGATAAAAAACCTAGATGTTAGGAAATTGCATGGACCGGATGGAGTTGCAAATTGGATACTGAAAGAGTGTATAGACGAACTAGCAGACAAATTATACAAGATATAGACTTTTCACTCTAAGAAGGAAAGGTACTGCAAGATTGGAAAGATGCAAACATAGTACCAATATATAAAGGAGGAAACAAAGAAGATCCTACAAACTTCAGACTGGTATACCTTACAAGCACAGTAGCAAAAATATGTGAAAAAGTTTTCAGAAACAAATGGATCAAACACTGGAAGAAAAGAAAATATTAAACCCCAAACAATTTGGCTTAAGAAGTGGAAGATCGTGTACCACAAACTTAATATGCTTTTACTCGAGATTAATTGAGAATACAAGAAAGAGATGGCTGGGCAGATTGTGCCTTCTTGGACTTGCAGAAGGCCTTTGACAAAGTACCACATAAAAAGTTAATAAGAAAATTTGAAATAATAGGAATATAAGGTAAGCTACTGGAATGGATGAAAGATTTCTTAAGTGGGAGAAAAATGAGAGTGGTACTTCCCACTTGAGTCGTAAAAGGCGACAAAAAACAGGATGGGGGATGGGATTAGGAGTCCTGCTACCTGTAGCCCCAAAGGGGACTTTCCTAAAAAAAAGTAAAGGCATAAGAGGGTTTGGGAGTTTTCCAACCAGTACCCCAAGGTTTGGGTCTCTTAAATGTATGTGGATGCGGTACAGATAGGAGTAAAAGGGAAGAGATAGGCAGTATGTCTATGAGAAGAAAAAATGGATGTGCTGGCTTTGAGTGAAACTAAAATGAAAGGGAGGGGTGAGTGTAGTTGGGAGGTACATGGGTATTTGTAAGTGCATATGGGCCTGGTAGTGAGAAGAGCATAGAGGAAAGAGAAGCTTTTTGGGTAGATTTAAATGAGTGCATAGAGGGATTAGGGAGAAATGTCAATGTAGTTGTATTGGGAGACCATAATGCTATGGTAGGAAATGAACCAATAGACGGAGTGATTGGGAAGTATGGAGTTCCAGGTAAAAATAGTGGAGCATTGATGGTGTTGATGTATTTTGAAAGAGAGTGAGTTGATAGCAAATAGTGTTTAGGAAGAAAGTCAAGCATAAGTACACATGGTGGTGGATGGAAGGGTGGCAGATAGAGCGTTAATGGACTATATAGTGGTGACCAGGAGTATGGTAGGAAGAGTTAAGGATGTACATATTCTAAGAGGAGAGAGTGGGGGAATATCAGATCATTTTCTGGTGGAAGGTAAATTGAGAGTGGAGAAAGAGGAAAAGGGCAGAAGGTAGGGAGGTACTTAGAATGAACTGCTTAAATGAGAAAGAAAAGGAGAATGAGTATAAGAAGAAGCTGAGAGAGGAGTGGGAGGGAGTGAAGGATAGAGTAGAACTAGGAGTGGAGGAGGAATAGGGATGGTTCAAGGAGGGAGGCACAAGGTATGCAAGGATGGTGTGTGGAACAAGGAGGGCCGGAGGAAATAGAAGGAAGGGTAGTGAGTGGTGGGATGAGGAAGCAAAGAAGGGTGTAGAAGAGAAAAAGCAGGCTTTCATAGATTGGCTACAAATTAGGATGAGGGAATCGTATGAGAGGTATAAAGTAAAGAGAAAGGAAGTTAAGCATAAGATAAAGGAAGCAAAGAGGAGAGCAGATTTGAAATTGAGTAGAAAATTTTGAAGGTAATAAAAAGATGTTTTGGAAAGAAATTAAAAGAGGAAGATGAGGTGAATCAAGTAGAGAAGAAAAAGTAAAAGGTGCAGATGGAGAGATGATAATGGAAGAGAAGGCAGTGAGAGGAAGGTGGGCAGAGTATTTTAATGAGTTGCTAAATGTGAAGGAGGATAGGGAGGAAAAGGTAGTTGCAGTGGGAAGCACTAAGAAAATGAGAGTGATGAGTGAGGAAAATGGAGGAGAAATAGGAAAAGATGAAGTGAAAGTAGCTGTTAAGATGATGTCTGAAAAAAGGAGGTACAGTGATGGCAGACTGGCTGGTGAAGTTATTTAATATTTGTTTAAGAGAGGGTAGAGTGCTGGATGACTGGAGGAGTGCCTGTATTGTTCTGCTTTACAAGGGAAAGGGGGACAAGCGTGAGTGTAGTAGTTTCAGAGGGATCTGCTTGAGTGTAGTTGGAAAGGCTTATGGGAGGGTCTTGATTGAGAGGATTAGGAGAGGAATAGAGAGAGTAATTGGTGAGGAACAGTGTGGTTTTAGGACAGGAAGGGGTTGTGTTGATCAGATTTTTTTTGGTAAGACAGATATGTGAGAAAGCTATAGGAAAAGGTAATGATGTTTTTTTGGCTTTTATGGATTTGGAAAAGGCTTACAACAGGGTAGAGAGGAAGGTACTGCAGATATACGGGATAGGAGGAAAGCCGTTAAGAGCAGTCAAGAGTTTTTACAAGAGTAGTAGAAATGGATAGAGTGAATGGCTTGAGGTAAAGGTGGGTCTTCGTCAGGGATGTGTTATGTCACCCTGGCTGTTCAATCTATACATGGATGGGTTGGTGCGAGAGGTGAATGCAAGGGTAGTGGGTAGAGGGATGGAGATGGTTAAAGAAAATGGAGAAAAGTGGGAAATAAGCCAGTTGTTGTTTGCTAATGACACTACACTTGTAGCAGGATCAGAGGAGGGATTGAGGAAGTTAGTGACAGAGTTTGAGAAGGTGTGTGAAAGGTGAGTGACAGCAGGCTGGAAGTGAGCATTAAAGGAGAGAGACTTGAGGAAGTAGATATTTTTAGATACTTGGGTGCGAATGTGGCAGGAAAGGGAGGAGTGGGGGTGAAGGTAGAATATAGATTGAGAGAAGCAAGTAAATGCCTTGGTGGATTAAAAAATGTAATGAGATCCTACAAACTATAGACCGGTCTCTCTTACAATTATGGTAGCTAAAATATGTGAAAGAATGATCAAAATTAGATGGGTAAAGCATTTGGAAAGAAAAAACTGTACTAAATCCAAGGCAGTTTGGATTTAGACAAGATCATGTGTCACAAACTTAATGTGTTTCTATTCAAGACTTAATAGATATACAAAAAAGAGATGGATGAGCTTATTGTGCATTTCTAAACCCGAAAAAAAAATTGATAAGGTGCCACATAAGAAATTGCTGAAGAAATTAGAAACTACAGGAGGAATACAGGGCAAACTACTTAAGTGGATGGAAGACTTCTTGCATGAAAGGAAAATGAGAGTGGTGATAAGAGACAAACATTCCAATTGGGATGAGGTGATTAGTGGAGTTCCACAAGGAACAGTTTTGGCCCCAATAATGTTTGATATATTAATGATATGAGTGAAGGAATTGAAAGTTATGAGCTTCTTCGCAGACGATGCAAAAATGTTGAAAAAAGTGAACACTGAAGAAGATTGTGAGTCGCTGCAGAATGATCTCAATAAAGTATGGGAATGGAGTAGGAAGTGGGAGATGAAATTCAACATTATAAGGTGTAGTATAATGGAATTTGGAAGAGGCAAAAAAAGAATAGTGGGATCATATACATTGAGAGAGGAAGAAATTAAAAAAGTGGAAAAAGAGAAGGACCTAGGAGTCTTTATTACGAATAATGTCCCCTGAGAAACCTATATACAATTTTTTTGAGAAACTTATAATTTAATAAGATCAAAGTGGCATTTACATACCTGGACGAAGAAATGGTGAAGAAAATACTAGTCACTTTGATAAGACTAAAATTGGAGTATGCAGCGACGACGTGGTCACCAAGTACAAAAAAAATATATAATAAATCTTGAAAGAATACAAAGAGCAATTACGAAATTGGCACCAATGCTCTTAGAACTATCATATGAGGAGAGGCTGGCGAAACTTGAACATTGGAGCAAAGAAGAGAGAGAGGAGACTTGATAACTATAGAATCATGAAAGGCATGGAAAATGTTGATAGGATCTGTCGTGATATGGTTCGGACAAGCCAGGGAAATGAAACTCGCAATAACACTAAGGCACTTTGGTTTTTAATGAACACTAAGCTCGAAAGGGAAGGTCGTAGTCTGAGAGCGAAGGAGAACTTGAAGCTTGGAGAGGAATGCTGCTTGGAGATGTGCCCTGGAGTGAACGTGCGATTTGCGACTTGCTAGGTAAGACCACTCGCTCGCGAGGGATCGGTTTTTGTGCCTAAGAAGATGAAAAGATAGTGTATAAAAGAGGACTATTGCCAGCGCGCTTTTTCGTAAGCGATTAGGGGTGGTTGGTGGTCGTGGCCCAGGAGAAATGGGCAGGGAACTCGGACGGTGGCGCCAACGACCGGGATTAGAATCACCAAAAGTTGAGAAAATGGTAAGAGGTGTAGTAGTAGAGAAATGTGGAAAAACAGAAAAATCTTTAGTGGGAGGTAAACTGAAATGAGAAGATGTAATATAAGAGAAAGTTAGAAAGGAAGCGAATTTTAGTCGAAGAAAAAGTACGTGTAGATGTTTGTGCGTGGGGTTTGGTTATGTTCGTGAGAGGTGTGTGTATGTTACGGAAAGTGAGTAGAGTTCACTACTCGCGTGTAGAGATCGCGTTCCTGATTAGCTCCAGGTTTAGGCATGAGCGTTCCTGTTTAGCCCCAGGTTGGTCTTGAGCGATGAGTGAGCGATGTCCGAAGCGTAGTCAGGAGAGTGGATGCAATGGCGGTGCAAGGGTGGGTGGGTGTTCAGGCGGGCGGGTGTTTCATCTTTCTCCTTCCAAGCACAACTCTGAAAGCAGAGAATTACGTGACTTGGGAATTGTGTGTAAATGTCAAGTGTAAACCTGCTCGTCAGCGAAGAGGCCAAGGCTTGGGTGCGGGCCGGACGACAAGAGAGGCTCCCCAATTCCTCTCCCGCGACCAGCCGGCGAAGAGTTAAGGGCTCTGAGTCAGAGCTGAGTTGTGGGCCTCTGCTAAGCCAGCGAGCAGGTGTGCGTGTATCTCTTTTCATCCAACCACAACACTGAAAACAGAGGATTACGTGACTTGGGAAATGTGTGTATTTGTCTTTGGTGTAAATTCGCCTGCCGTCGTCAACGAAGAGGTCAGCCTTGGGCCAGACCGGCAGCAGCAAAGGAGACAAGTCTCCTCGCCACCACCGGCCGGCGAAGATTGCTGGACGCTTGTCAAGAGAGCTGGTGTGGAGAGCGACGTCCGACATCTGGGAGCTAGGCGCGGACCTTTTAAAGGAGGCTAGTGGGAACTCGGGCAGCTTTCCGTGTTCCTGATTGGCTCCCGGTTGACTGGCCGAGACGTCTTTGCGAACTATGCTTGCCAACTACAGTGAGTATAAATGCCTAGCTCGAGTTGTGTGACGGGATCCCCAGCATCGCTTCTGAAGAGATAAGATTGATTCTTGGAGAGCATCCTCGCACGTATGCTTATCTCCCCGTCTGCGCTCTGTATGCCGTCTATCACCCTAGACTCTAGCTCTGATAGACGTGCTACACCCTACTAATCCCGAAAGTACTGCTACCCGAGAAAATTCCCTCTTCCCGTGGAATCTCGCTCTGGCAGGATTATGCCCCATAATAACTCTCCCTGCACGATCAGCGTGGCCCGTGTGGTTTGTTAAAATCGCTTTTACGGCGGGAGAGGGGGGAACCCCCGACCAGAAGAATAGCCCGGTCCTCGCACACCCTCGTGCACCCGAGCCTCGTTTTCCGATTGACTGCTTGCTAGGTAGACAGGATAAGACATAGTACCAACGCGCTATATAACGCCCGCGATAACTCGCCCCGTAGATTACGACTTTTTTTTCACAAAGTTGTTGAGGATATTATATCGTATTTTTTCTCGTTATCAGTGCCGCCATGGCGGCCACTGATTCAGTATCTGGCGTGCCGAAACGGCGACGATGCGCTCTGAGTCCTCCATCGGAGGACGAGGCTGCTGTCGTGGTGGCCCCTCCTATTAGTAAGGGTGGCAAGCTCCCCACCTTCAAGGTCGCACCCTCGCCAGGGTACGATACGGCCTTCGAGGTGGTAAGAGCTTTGGAGAAAGGCCCCCTCCATGGCAAGCTTCTATCCCTCCGGCCCCTTGGCGATGGTAACGTGCTCCTGTTACCGAGCACGTATGAAATCGTCGAGGAGCTGGACCGGATTAAGTCCATCGATGGTAAGCCGGTGAACTTAGAGCGGCTCAACCCAGAGGACCGGAAGCACAGACTTGTGGTTCACGATTATCCCACCACCTTCATGACTGAGGTCATCGAGGACCACAGCCAGGTAATCGCGGCCACAAGGATGCGCAGATGGGACAAGACGCCGACACGCCAGGTACTGATTACCATCAAAGGCGACCCTTTTGATAAGATCGACCTGGGTTGGTACGGCAGGTATGATGTACGAACGTACATCCCTGATCCTCTCCGTTGTTTCAGATGTCAGCGCTATGGTCATCACCAGGCGAGGTGCTCTGCGAAGCAACCCAAGTGCGGTATTTGCAGCATGCCTCACGCCACCGAGACTTGCCTCGACAAGTTCAAGGCTGGCGCTGAGACTGTTGCTAAGTGCCCGAATTGTAGCAAGAAGCACCACGCCTGGAATACCGGGTGCGCAGTGCGTAAAGTCCAGGCCATTGCCACTAAGGAGAGGACAGAGAAGCGACAGGACTTCATACCTGCCCCCCCAGGAACATTTGTATGGGGCAGCAGGAAACACTCTCCCACCACAGTACCACAACCACCTACACATAGCGCTCCTGATTTAAACAATCAGGAGCAATTTCCATCACTGAACCCAGACCCCACACAGACACAACCAGCTCCCAAGAAAACTAGCGCACCCAAACCCACGTCAACCTCTAAAACCGCACCCACTTCCAAACCCGCTTCCAAATCCGCACCCACTTCCAAACCCGCTTCCAAATCCGCACCCACTTCCAAACCCGCTTCCAAATCCACACCCACTTCCAAAACCACACCCGCCTCCAAACCCAACTCTAAACCTAAAGCCCAACCCACGCCCCCTGTACCAACCCCACGAGCACAGGACCGACGGTCCCCTCCACCTGAGTATCCGTCCGATATCATCCCCCTTAGGGAGGATGATATCGACCTGATTGTGACTGGTGTCGTTGCTGCAGTTGCTACCACCCTTGGAGAAACTGATCCAGACAGGACACTAGTCATCGTGGACAGGGCCGTCAAGAACGTGCTCAAACTCCTTAAAGAGAAGAGGAACCCTAGACGAAAGGAGAGGACTCCCTCCCCCTCCCCCTCCACCTCCTCCTCTCCTGCCTCCTCCCCCGCCTCTTCCACTACCTCTTCCTCAACCTCCTCCTCCTCCTCCTCCCCTTCCAATTCCCCCGAGCCAGCCAAACCCACTTTCACCATTGGGAAATCGACACCCACAACTTCCAAGACGAGGAGAGTGTCTTCTGCTAAGCCCCAACGCCAATTTGCATTGAGGCTTGAAGACTCCTCTTCTGATGAGGAGGAAAATGAGTCCACTGTTCCAAAGTCGCAACCCATCTTGTCGTCTGACCGGGGACAACAAGATGAGACCTTCATGGAAACTGACAGGGAAGAACATCGCCCTGTTCAATAATCACTTGAGGTTGCTACAGTGGAACCTTAACGGGTTCCGCAGTAAAAGTTCGTATCTCCTTGCGCTTGCGCAAGAGCATGATTACGATATCATGCTTCTCCAAGAGACATTGGTGAGCGACGAGGTGCGATTTCCGGGATATCGCATCTTTTCCCTCCCTCGTTCACTCACTGCTAGGGGGTGCATGATCTTAGTCAAATCATCCATCCCCTGCAGTGAAATCACGGACCCTGTATCATGTGGGGATGGTGTAGAAGTTCTTGCGGTTCGACTTCATCGGGCCCACGAAACGTACACCATCTACAACATATACAGGGGCCTGAGAGCGGAACTGGACCTTGGAGAAGTATGTACTCTTGCTGCGGACAGGCTCCTCATCATAGGAGGGGACTTCAACGCCCACCATGATATTTTGATGTCGTCCCATGGGCCCAATGTCGCTGGGCACCACTTAACTTCAGTATTAGATGAATGCCCTGACATTGCGTTGTTGAATGATGGAAATCCGACGCACGTGCAAGGTGGACGACTTGATCTGACCTTGGCGACGGCCACTCTCCTCCCTAGGGTAACCTGGGAGGTGCATCCTATTGTCACTAGCGATCACTTCGGTGTCTCTGTGCACATACGGGATTCACCACCCATACCAGCTGTATTACCTGTTCCCAGGTGGAAGACAGCTTTGGCAAACTGGCCAGTGTTTGAGAAGTCTGTTGAAGAATGGGCAGCGTCCTACGTCCCACCACAGGACGTGGAAACGTTGGAAGCTGACCTTTCTGCAGCCATTCAGGTGGCTGCCAACAGAGCCATCCCAAAGACTCGCCAGTCCCCCAGAGAACATAAGAACAGCTGGTATTATACCCCCGAGGTAAGAGAGGCCAACCATCGGGTGAACATGCTTAGGCGTGTTTTCCGACGGCGCCGAACTCAGACCAATTTGGCCAACTTGCGCGCTGCAGTACATGACGCTCACGTCATAGCTGCAGATGCCAGAAGAGCTAAATTTCTTGAATGGTGTGAGGGCTTTACTGCTCACACCTCCCTAGCAGAGCTGTGGTCTAAGCTCCGTAGGGCTACTGGCAGGACTCGACCACGACGCACTCATCATGCCCCTGATGCTGAGGCGAAGCGGCTGGTGCAGGAGTTTGTCTCTCGCTCCAGCAGCACCTCACTCCCGCAGTGTGTTCAAGACACATTGCAGGACCTCCAAGGAGTGAGGCGCCATGGTGTTGAGGACATGGTGAGTCGGACGGATGATACTGACGCTAGCTTTACGCTTCAGGAGCTACGGGTCACGCACAAGACCAGCTCAGACACGGCACCTGGAGAGGACCTCATCACCTATTCCATGCTGGCCCACCTTGGGCCAGCGGGTGACGAGGCACTTCTAAGGGTGATAAACGCGTCTTGGAGGACTGGCAAGCTACCAACAGCCTGGAAGACGGCAATCATAACGCCAATTCCAAAGCCAAAGGAACCTAGTGCTTACCGCCCCATCAGCCTGACAAGCTGCATGGGCAAGACAGCAGAGAGGATGGTGCTAAACAGGCTGCTGTGGAAACTGGGCCCATTGCATGAGCATATCCATGCTTACTGCAAGGGCACTGGCACAGCAAACAGTATAGCAACACTCCTCAATGCTGTCAGTGGAACACCGTCCATTGTGTTTTTTTTTTATTTGGAAAAGGCGTTTGAGCTGGCCAGTCCACTTGTGATATTAGACACCCTTGCTCGCAAGGGCGTAAAAGGCAAGCTGCTTTCTTGGATTGCTGACTATCTCAGTCACCGGTCTGCGAAAGTACGCTTTCAAGGTCACATATCAGAGGCCAGAATGGCACTCCACAGGGGGGGGGGGGTCCTCAGCCCCACTCTGTTCAATGTGCTCGTCTCCAACATTCTGGAACTACCTCTACCACAGGGGTGCAAGGTCATCTGCTATGCAGATGACATTGCGCTCTTAATTACTGGGAAACGGCAGTGCTTCAACAGGGCTCAGCGCTGTTTAAGCACTGTGGCAACGGAATGTAGCAGGTTAGGGTTAAAGATCTCCCCTACAAAGTCGAAAGCTATGGCACTGAGACTCAGGACAGAAGGGAAGCACCTCACCATCCAGGACCTTAGGCTGGACTGGGTTCACCAGTATCAGTACCTGGGGGTCTGGATTGATGAGAGGCTCACCTTTCAGAGGGAACTTACCTATCTCAAGGAGAGACTGAAGGCAAGAACCACAGTTATGAGAGCAATGACGGGGAAGGCACTCGGTGCCACGCACCGGGTCCTTCGCACATTCTATGTGCACGCAGTCCGCAGTCTGGTGGACTACGCTGCCCCAGCTCTCATAAATGTGGCGACTGCCAAGCTTGAAGACCTGGAGCCTTGCCAAAATGCCGCAGCAAGGATTATCCTAGGAGCTCAACCTTGGACTAAGATCGTTAACCTCCGAATGGAGGCTTCGTTGCCTTCATTAACATCAAGGGTCAGAAGGCTAGAGGTCGACTTTCTTGCCAAGTTGGTCCAGAGCCCCAGGATAACTGAGCTGAGTCAGAGCCTTGTGACAGCTCTGGGACGGTTGGGTACTTTTACTTGTGAATGTATGAGTGTGTGTGGCTGGGCCCACACACACTCGTATGTACAATCACCCACCAAACGGGCTCACACCTAAAGCCCGTGGGAGCCTCTCTCCCAAATTAAACACACACACTTGTGTGACGGCCAGTCTGGTTTTGACCAGCGGCTCGTCACTACATATCAAATAAAATGGGATGGTAGAGATACAAGAGGACATGAAAAGAAAATCAAGAAAGACAATGATAGAAGAGACCTGAAAAAGAACAGCTTTTCCCACAGGATAATAGATGTTTGAAACAGGTTAGATGTGAATGTGATGTGAGCAAAAACGATACACGAATTTAAAAACAGTCTGTCTCTCTGTCTCTCTCTCTCTCTCTCTCTGTATATATATATATATATATATATATATGTGTGTGTGTGTAGGTATGTATATGTATTATATATATATATAATATATATACATATATATATATATATAAATATATTATATATATATATATACATATATATATATATACATATATATATATACATATTATATATTATATGTATATATATATATACACATATATACATATATATATATATACATATTATATATTATATATATATATATATATATATATATATATATATATATATATATCACAACTAACACCACAGTCGGACGATTTACAAATGTATTATTATATTTCTCACTAGTGATATATATATATATATATATATATATATATATATATATATATGTGTGTGTGTGTGTATGTGTATATATATGTATATATACAGTATATGTATATATTATATATATATATATATATATATATGTATATATACATACGTATATATATGTATATATGTATATATATATATATATAAATATATATATATGTATAAATATATATACATTATATATATATGTATGAATATATATATATGTATATATATATATATGAATATATATATATATGTATATATATATATATATATATATATATATATTATATATATATATATATATATATATATATATATATATATATATATATATACGCCAGAAGATGCCTAAAGTATAGGCGAAACGTTGTAAGTTATGTATTTGTTTTTATTTCCATATATACCATGGATTCATTTGGTAATGTAGTGTTCTCCCTTCCTCCTAAACAAGATAGCGATAAGGATTGAAGGTATTAAAAAGAAGATTACTAATGCCGAGCATGCTGTATTTTTCAACAGAATATATACACCCCCTTAAGACCTCTGCCGCTGAATTCAACAAACAAGTTCGCAATATTTCAGCGGACATTTGCATATATATAAATGTGTGTGTGCGAATAAATCACAAAAACACGTGATTCACAAAATGTGTAATAAAACCACTTGGAAATAAAATGAAAGGTGACCGAACGTTTTCGTCTATTTAAGACAGAGTGAAGAAACAGTGACTATATATATATATATATATATATATATACAAAAGAAGCACACTACGGGGGAATTAGGACAGGTCCATTGTGACCTCACTCTCAGCACTGCCGGACGTTTGAGCCGGCTAATGTCAACAATTTTGTATGTTATAAAGTTATCTAATTTATATATTCCCATACTCATACTCATCTTGTTCTCAAATTAAGCTTTTATATAACATGATTCAATGATATTCCTCTCCTTAATGTCCTTACTTAAGACAATTTTCTTTGTGTTATCCCAACCAATACAATGATAAAATCCCTTAAATACAAAAGCAACGCACTTAAAACTCTCCCTGTTCTGATGTTATATTTCTTTTCCAAGTTGTTTTATTACACACACACACACACACACATATATATATGTATAGCACACACACATATATACATATATATATAATATGTGTGTGTGTGTATGTATAATATATATATATATATAATATGCGAAAAAAAAACAAGGAAAAAGAAAAACTGACCAAGCGCTTTCGTCTATTCAGACATCCTCAGGGTACCCTGAGGATGTCTGAATAGACGAACGCGCTTGGTCATCAGTTGTTTTTTTTTCTTGGTTTTCCCGCATATTTAGAATCACGAGTTTATTTCTCATGTATATATATATATATATATATATATATATATATATATATACATATATATATATAAACGTATATGTATAATAAACACACAAACACACACACATATATATATACATATATATATATATATATATATATATACACGTATTTATATATTGAGACATTATGACAGGTTGGCGTAAGTGGAGCAGGAAACACAGGAGTCTTGGTCTGATTTTATTACGGATTATTTTCGCAAGTATGCTTTTTCAAAGGAATGGTGTACAAACGAGCTGTGGGCATTTTATACATGAGGTGGACCTCAATACCTTTCCCCATGGAGTGGCTTTTGCAGCGCCTCCTCGATCTACCTCTACTCTTCCGTTTTATTCTCCAGCCGTAGCTCATGTTTATGTATTTTTTCCGCATTTGTTCCAGTTTCTTACTACACCAGTCGGTCCGTTCCTCTCGAATGTAACTCCTATCACGTTACAAACTTTAAGTTTCATCTCTCGTTGTCACTTTTATCTCCTCCCACATCGTACCCGTTAGGCATAAACCGTCACCTGTCTACATGCACAAGAGGCAGGTCATGCGTGAGTGGTTTAACGATAAGCTGATTTCGACTCTAGCCGGGTTAGCCATATATAATTTTCGAAAACCCGACGAGTTGCAATTTCATTTAGTCAGCGCCATCGATAAACAGCTATTTCTAAAGCCTGGAACCTCTTGAAAAGATGGCGTAGAGGCAGTTGAAGAGTCGAAATCAGCTTATCGTTTAACCACTCACGCATGACCTGCCTCTTGTGCATGTAGACAGGTGACGGTTTATGCCTAACGGATACGATGTGGGAGGAGTTAAAAGTGACGACGAGAGATGAAACTTAAAGTTTATAACGTGAGAGGAGTTACATTCGAGAGGAACGGGCGACTGGTGGAGTAAGAAACTGGAACAAATGCGGAAAAATACATAAATATCTACAGGTACATTCAAACATGCAGTTATCGGTATTTTAAAGAGTTAAGATGGACCAGGGCATTAGGGAGGAGGGACGTATAAAGAAAATGCAAAATATGATTATTCTTCGAAACTTGTGGTGCTCTTTCAATCCACGGCAACACCTCGGTAGGTACGTTGCCAAAACCGACAGCGGACCATGGCGTATGGTCTCGTACCATTATTGGACAATTTTTACTTTCTACTCTTGTGAGAACCATTTTTGGTGGAACATTTTGCTTCAGTCTTCAGTCTTGGTGTTTTATTTTCCGCCCTCTCAGAAGGATTTAAGTACCATTACTTGGAGTGCGGCGTCATTCCATTATCAAAACATGAAAAAAGGAGAAGGGTGTAGGTTAGAAAACAAAAACATGGCTAATGATAGTTTCGAATCGTTTTGCTTTTATAAACACCTTGCATATACGGTATATGTATTGTATTGTGTACGTGTTCTTATACACTACCCATTTTGAGAATCAAAATATATCAATGGTTCTCAGACGAAAGGGTAGTGTTTTAGTCGTCAGAAAGTTTGACCAGGCACGCTTCAATGAGGAGCGTCAGCAGCGAAGCGATGACTCCGAGGAAGAAGACGAGAAAGGCGCCCTGCAGGTCCTCGAGGTTGAGCGGCCGCATGGGGTCCTCGTGAACCTCGATCCTCTCCGGAGTAAGCCCCTGCGAGCGACGGAAATCCTCGAAGCACTTCCGGCGCCAGTACGAGGTTAGACCCGTCTCTGTCATTCGGAGAAACATTCTGCGGGAAGGCAGGTTGTCCGTTAGTAGTCAGCATATTCGCTCCATCTTTTGTCTCTTTCCCGCCCTTTCCACCCCTCTCGATAATAGCTTTACCCCTTCTAAATCTTCATCTGGACTCGTCTGAACTGAGTTTTTGAATATCCTGTTTCAGTATAAAAGTGATGGGATTTAAAAAAAAAAAAAATTGTGAAATGCACTTCAAATCTATTATGGTCGCAAAAGTTTCATGTGGTCAATGTTTTTGTGACAGTCCTACGGACGCAACATTCTTTTAGAAACTAATTTCCTCATTAAAAGATAGAAACTATTACATAATATTAATCGAATATCATTTTGTTATGAAATCAACGTGTAGACATAGGGATCTTAGTACTGATAACACCAATAAATTGAGGTCAGTGAATTTACAGAATACATTGGTTATTTTTTGGCATCCTATGACTGTTTCTCAACTAAGTGCCCGCAGAAACCTGCCAAGGGGTCCACATGGTAGGGAATTCAACGTGTTACAGTCAATCTTAGGAGTGAAGTGTATTAAATTTTCCATTTCGTAAATATACACAGGTTTCTTTCTTTTTGTCATGCTTGTAAAAAAAATCTGATAACTACCAATCCTGTGAAAACAGAACCTTTAATTAACAATTCTTACATATACATATACCAAAGGCTTTTTCCCCCTTACACGGGGGGTAGTCAAAACCACTCCCACCCATTCCATCCCCTACATACTCCATTCCCTCCCACCCTCTTCTCTCCCTCACATCTTGGCACCTCCTGGATGACGGGTCATCCCTGCATCCCGTCCACTGCCCTGGGTCAGAAGCAGTGTCGCAAGACACAGCACATCCACAGCAAGGCCGCTTCATTAATTCGGCGACCCCCCCTCTCCGTCCCCTCATACAGAAAAGGAGAAGACGGGGAGAAATCCCTTCGGGCTGCGTCAATTTATTTCTCATACATATTCCCTCGCCCCCATCCCCCACCCACTCCCCCTCATGCATCACAGCATCATCCATACACAACCCTTCTCCATTCACCCCTATCTTCTGTCCTCTCCCATCCTTCCTCAACAGACATTCCTCCCTTTCGTAATGCCCCTTTTACCCCATCCATCCATCTCATCCTAGGACGTCCCCTCATATTCACTCCTTCCACCTCTGCCTTCCACCTCTGCCTTCCACACTTCTTTTACTAATCTTTCTTCACTCATTCTTTCCATGTGTCCAAACCATCCTAATACCCTTTCATCAACCCTATCTCCCAGTTCCCTTTCCACCCCTGTTCTCCTCCTCACCTCCTCATTTATCACTCTATCTAGCCTAGTAACCCCTATCATACTTCTCAGACATTTCATCTCAAACACATTCAAAATCCCTCTCTCTTCCTCTCTTATGTTCCATGTTTCTGCCCCGTACAGTGCTGTTGGCACAATCACTCCTTCATATAACCTCCTCTTAGCATCCATTCCCTAATGTCTATTTCTCATTACATTTTTTAATCCACCAAGACATTTACTCGCTTCTCTCAATGTAAATTCTACCTCCATCCCCATTCCTCCCTTTCCTGCCACATTTGCACCCAAGTATCTAAAACTATCCACTTCCTCAAGTCTCTCTCCCTTAATACTCACTTCCAGCCTGCTGCCACATTATCCCCTTGTACATCTCATCACCTTACTTTTGCCCACATTTATCTTCAGCTTACTTTTTTCACACACCTCAAACTCTGTCACTAACTTCCTCAATCCCTCCTCTGATCCTGCTACAAGCGCAGTGTCGTCAACAAACAACTGGCTTATTTCCCACTTTTCTCCATTTTCTTTAACCATCTCCAACCCCTGACCCACTACCCTTGCATTCACCTCTCACACCACCCCCATCCATGTATAGATTGAACAGCCAGGGCGACATAACACATCCCTGACGAAGTCCCACCTTTACCTCAAAACATTCACTCTCTCCATTTCTAATCCTAACACAAGCTCCACTACTCGCGTAAAAACTCTTGACTGCTCTTAACAGCTTTCCTCCTATCCCATATATCTGCAATACCTCCCACGGTGCCTTCCTGTCTACCATGTCGTAAGCTTTTTCCAAATCCATAAAAGCCCAAAAAACATCTTTACCTTTTCCTATAGCTTTCTCACATATCTGTCTTACCACAAAAATCTGATCTACTCAACCTCTACCTGTCCTAAATCCACACTGTTCCTCACCAATTACTCCCCCTCTGTTCCTCTCCTAATCCTCTCAATCATGATCCTCCCATAAGCCTTCCCAACTACACTCAACAAGCTGATTCCTCTGAAACTACTGCACTCATACTTGTCCTCCTTTCCCTTGTAAAGCGGAACTATACAGGCACTCCTCCAGTCCTCCGGCACTCTACCCTCTTTTAAACAAACATTAAATAACCTCACCAGCCAGTCCACCAAAACAGTACCTCCTTTATTCAGGCATTCGGCATGACATCCATCCAACCCAGGTGCCTTACCTGCTCTCATCATCTTAACAGCTGCTTTCACTTCATCTTTCCCTATTTCTCCTCCATTTTCCTCACTCATCACGGTCATTTTCTTAGCGCTTCCCACTGCAACTACCTTTCCCTCCCTATCCTCCTTCACATTTAGCAGCTCCCTAAAGTACTCTGCCCACCTTTCTCTCACTGCCTTCTCTTTCATTATCGTCTCTCCATTTGCACATTTTACCTTTTCTTCTCTACTTGATTCGCCTCCTCTTCCTCTTTTAATTTCTTTCCAAAACATCCTTTTATTATTTTCAAAAATTTCTGTCATTCTCTTACCCCGTTTCACATCTGTTCCCTTTGCCTCCTTTATCTTATGCTTGACCTCCCTTCTCTTTACTTTGTACCTCTCATACGATTCCCTCGTCCTAATTTGTAGCCAATCTATGAAAGCCTGGTTCTTCTCTTCTACACCCTTCTTTGCTTCTTCATCCCAGCATTCACTACCCTTCCTTCTATTTCCTCCCGCCCTCCTTGTTCCACATACCATCTTTGCACACCTTACGACTCCCTCCTTAAACCATCCCCATTCTTCCTCCATTCCTAGTTCTACTCTATCCTTCACTCCCTCCCACTCCTCTCTCAGCTTCTTGTTATACTCCTCCTTTTCTTTCTTATTTAAACAGTTCACTCTAAGTACCTCCCTAAAACGAGACGGGGTTAGGACTAGGAATCGTGCTACCTGTAGCCCCACAGAGGAAAAAAAAAAAAAAAAAGTAAAGGCATAAGAGGGTCTAGGAGTTTTCCAACCAGCACCCTAAGGTTTGGGTCTTTTAATGTGCATGGATGTGGTACAGATGAGAGTAAAAGGGAAGAGATAGGCAATATGTTTGTGCGAAGAAAGATGGATGTGTTGGCTTTGAGTGAAACTAAGTTGAAAGGGAGGGGCGAGTGTGAGTTTGGGAGTGTAGTTGGGAGGTTCTCAGGAGTGAAGTGAGGACGAGGGAGAGAAGGGGTGGCTATACTAGTAAGTGAAGAGATAGGTAAACGTGTAGTGGAGTGGAAGGAGGTTTCTTCAAGGTTGATGTGGATGAAGGTGAAGCTGGGAAGGGAGATGTGGGTTTTTGTAAGTGCGTATGGGCCTGGTAGTGAGAAGAGCGTAGAGGAAAGGGAGGCTTTTTGGGTAGATTTAAATGAGTGCATAGAGGGATTAGGGAGAAATGTCAATGCAGTTGTATTGGGAGACCTTAATGCTATGGTAGGAAACGAACCAATAGACGGAGTGATTGGGAAGTATGGAGTTCAAGGTAAAAATCGTAGTGGAAAATTGATGGTGGAAATGTGTCTCGAAAGAGAGTTGATGATAGCAAATACAGTGTTTAGGAAGAAAGTCAAACAATTCTTAAGCTAAGTACAAAAAAAAAATCGTCTGGGAGGTTTCCAAAAACTGGCAAGGAGGGGGGCACTTTTTCAGCAATACTGGGTTCTGACAGGAGTGAGCGGCTCTTTCGGCAACATCGTAGCTCTGGTCAGATTACCAAGTGCAGTCGCAACCAGGTTTACCAATCCAAAGGCAATTGGTGTAACTCGATTTACATGTACAGGTAGGCTTATTTAATAACACATAAAATCATGTGCCAAACTCATTTCACTCATTTCAACTACTTTGGTTGCTCTGATTGTTTTGCAGTTGGCTGAACACTAGATCCTTACAGTGTGCACAAAGAGGAAAGACTCCAACACCCAAAGTATTGCTCGATCATCCGGGCATTCCCGGGACACGTTGGAATTAAATCTACTGCACATGCGCGGCTAGTTTTCTGGCGAAAAAAATAGCGCGGTTCTGATTTTAGGCGAGGCCTGTAACCTTACATATTATAACATTACCCATGGAAAACTACTTCACAACACACACACGAACGAACACCCATCCACGCCCTAGGCGACCAACCATCACATGATCATTGCGTGATAACGGCTAAGTAGCCAGAAACACATCTCCAAAGCGCACATACACCACACCCCCAAATAAACCCGAACACAAATTAAATCACAAGAAATAACCACACAAGAGAACAAAATATTTATATGTTTAAACCTCCCATTTGTGAGAACAATAAGATTAAGATTGTAAAACTCCCTTCATCAGATGGTAATTTAAACATTTAAACAGTATACAAGCCAAGGCCGGACTGGGGAGTGGCAGTTAGTAGGTGAAAATAGGTCGAGCAGGATCTACGCCGCCGTGTAAATTAAGTGCCAAATATATGTTAGCAAAGGCACAGGCGAATTTTATTGCCATACTAGTTCACTTGCTAATATAGAGCCCCCTAGATATATAAGTCAATGTAAGGGGTCCACAAAGCTTAAGAACATAAGAATGAAGGAGACTGCAAGAGACCATAAGGTCTACACTAGGCAGTTCCATGTCTATTACCACCTGTCATCCCCATCCATAAAGTTGAAGAGCTGAGAAACACTGTACCTATGTGCTCCCTGAGCAGGGCAGATCCCAAGTTGGGAACGGATAGTTTACTCACTTGTCCACTTTGTACTTCCAGGCCGTGTCTTTCCGGAAATACCACACCGTGTATCCAGGGTACACAGCCTCCTCCAAGAAGTACACCATTTCTTTCTTCCTCAGGATCATGTAGTAATCGAGATATAACGAGCCCTCAAGAAGGGCATGGTCACCGCCGTCCATGTTGTCGATGGCTTTGTCGTACGAGTCCACGAGGGAGAGCTTGTTGCCCAGAGTCCGAAGGACGGGTTCCCTCGAGGACTTCAAGGCGCCAGGGACAAAGTTTCCATAGTCGAGCATATTGATTCTGGGTTGGGGTAAGAGGCGGGTGTTGCCCAGGGATCGAGGGAAGCGAAGAGGAGATATAAAAATAAGGAGAAATAGACAAGAAGGTAGCATACCAAGGGAAGGCGAGATATATGTGATTAAGGATGGACGTGAGGGTTAGGAATGCTTTGCGGGATTTGCACTAAGAGGGAGCATACCACGAGGGAGGAATTTGGGGAATAGGTGCCCAGACCATATAGGGCAGTGTTTCCCAAACTTTTCCAATACGTGACCCCTTTCAGTATTAGCAAACCTACCATGACCTCCACCTTTATAAGCCTTCTGAAAATGTACTAATTTTAATACTGTATTGTAGATACATTACTTTAAACTTTATTAATCACAGCAGAGAGAGAAATAACAAAAAATATTTTATTGTTTATCAATGGATTATCAAGGATTGATCTGATAATATATTCTAATGAGAAGGATGTGTTTTTATACGAGAAAATAAATACGGGGGTATGTGTGGCTGAATGTACATACATTAGTACCCTCCATGACCCCCATATAAAGGCTCATGACCGTTTTGGGGTCATGATCCACAGTTTGTGAACCCCTGATATAAGGGAATTGTGGTTGGTAGATGGGGGGAGGGGTTGCTAGAAGACATGGGAAATGGGAGGGAGAAAGTCATGTTATGTGTAAAGGGATAAAGATTCCACATAAGAAGGCTATAGCCATTGGGTACTTATGATTTTAACACTCAAGCAGTCCAGTCGAATAAAACCGTCTATACTCGGTGCATCGAAAACTGGCCGTTAGGGCGGAGCACGGGGATTCCCCCTGTTGCCACATATAATTATTTTATAATTTTATTTTATTTTAAATTTTATTTTATAATTCTATAATGTTGCCACATATAATTATATTACAATTTTTTGTCACACATCACCACTGAGGTAAAAATCAAAGCAATGTTTTCTATACAAAGGTTTCGTTTCCTCTAGTCGTGGACATGGCATATGAGCAGGAGAGAGCGACGTTACCACTCCATCCCTTCTCTGGCCACGCCCCCACATTGCATTCAGAAAGCATTGCATCCACACGCACTTTCTCGCCATGGATAAATACATTATATATATATATATATATATATATATAGAGAGAGAGAGAGAGAGAGAGAGAGAGCGGGCGGGTGGGCGAGCCGTGCGGGCCGTGTTATCTGTGGAGATATGGCACACCGGGAAATTCCCTAACCCCGCCTTAGCGGCCACTTCTCGTAGCGTTAGGTATAGTATTAGCTCATACACAATACATAAAAGTGACATGGTTTACGTTAACGCTAGACCTGCAGATATAAACAACAACCAAATATTTAAAACAAGTATTTCCCATACGTAGCAACCAACTATATTTTTAGCAAAATGGGCAGACAGAATGCCAATATTCACTTGAAGTCGGAGTAGGCGAGCTGGCTGAGCGTTCGGAGCCTCTGCGCCTGAGCAGGGACGGTGATGAAGGCGATCAGGTTCCCCATGTATGACGTCGAGATAACTAACGCCGCTATCCACCTGGGGAAAGAGCACAAACCAATTGGAAATGTCTGTCTCACTACTCCGGTGGTCATTTACAAATCCGGAAATGAAGAAGACTCTGCGTGCCAGAATATACAAATTAGCTAAACACACGTTTTCTCTTATCCAGTGGCGGCTCGTAGCTAAAATTAGTGGGGGCGCTGTTTAAGAAAAAAAAGTAGCCTTAGTTTTAATATTGTATAAAAGGAAACAAACAGGTATAATTTTTTTCAGAAACTTGATGAAACCCTAAAGGAATTTTTTTTTTTTTTTTTTTACTTTATATAACCTAAGTTGTTACAATTTAAGCTTGATCCATTCGTTTAAAAATGAAACCCATTCTTCTTGTTTTAATTTGCGCGAAATTTTCTCCTTGATCTCTGGATGACAACTGAGGAATTTTTTCTCCACTGAAAGTACTGCAAGTGCATTTAGTCTTTCCGAATTCATAGTTCTTCAAAAAGTTTTTATTCTTTTCAGTGTTGAAAAGCAGCCTTCTGCCTCTGATGTAGTCATGGGAATTGTCAAGAGGATTTTTATCAGTTTCGTAATTTCTCTAAGAACATCATCTAGATTATTTTCCAAGATCAATTTCAGCAGCTCAATTAATTTGCAATATTCATGAATATCAGACCTACAAAAGAATAATTTTAGTTCACTTTCAAGCTTTTCTTTGTCAATCATGGGATATTCTTCGGTGGTCAGTATTATCTCTTCTGTCGGAAATTCATTCTTAAATCTAGTGAAACATTTCTTGTTAAACAATTTAGCAGCTACTAAGTGTTAAGTCCATTATATCAACACATATACAGTCGCACACTTCCTTAGCTTCTGCCATGAGTGTCTTTGAAGGATTCTCACAGTACTTTGAGTTTCTTGATCCTAAAATAGCAGTTTTGAATTTTTTTATATATCCGTTACCTTTAAACATTCTAATTTCTCGAGACTGTATTTGGTTGTAAAAAAATTCAACAGGAGGCATAATCTGATGAAAACCTCTAACCAAATCATTAAATTATTATCATTAAGGTATCTTAAAATTCCTGTTGCTTCTGCAATGGTTTGATCTGCATTTGACGTTGACTGAATTTCAGTAAGGCAGTTTTTTAAAGGTTGCAAATTTTTATGAACTCTATTTATGGTCCCTATGTTGAAGTACCTTGTAGAGGATGGACGTGAAATGCTGACATCCGTATGCTTTTTAAGAATGAATACACATTGCGGTGATCTTGAGAGGAATGCTGGAATAGCCAGAATGTTAGAAAAAAATATTCTTGCGTTTCGTGTAATACTTGCTGCATTTCTCATTATTAAATGGCAACTGATGTAGAAGTCGGTGAATCTGTTGCAAATAGCGATCACAACTTAGTCAGATTCAAACTCCTAAACAATTTTAGAATAGATACTTGTGTTTCTAAAATACCCGATTTCAGTAAAGCTCAGTTCATAGAACTACGTCAGGAGCTTCAGCTTACAGATTGGGAGGAAAAATTAAACGAAAGGCCTGTAGATCAGATGTGGGAAATATTTCAAAATACGCTCACTAAGATGATTCAAACTTACATTCCTTTTAAGGACAGACGTCCCCCAAATCAGGCTCGCCCTAAGTGGCTCGACAAAGAAACTGAAAAAAGTATTGCTAAAAAGAGACAGGCTTATAAGAAATATAAGTGCTCGGGTGCATCTAATGACTATGAAAGTTATGTATCAATACAGAGAGATTTAAAAAAGACAATAAGAAAAAGAAAACGACAATACGAAATGAACATCGCTGAGAAATCCAAAGAGAATCCCAAAGAATTCTATAGTTACATTAGAGATAAAAAGGTTGTTAGGAATCACATTGGTCCACTATTATCTGCTGACGGTCAACTTGAATATTCAAATGAAGGAATGTGTAATCTCTTAAACAATTATTTTAGCTCGGTATTCGTAAACGAAACACCTCAAAGTGAATTCCAAACTGAAACCTGTGAAAAGTCTGGGGTAAACTTACTCACTACGGTAAATATAACAAAAGAAACAATTAAAAGGTGTATAGACAAACTCAAAGTTAACAAAACACCAGGGCCTGACGGTTGGCATCCAAGAATCTTAAAGGAAATGAAAAATGAGATTGTTGTTCCATTAGAAATTATTTTCAAGAAATCCATCATATCCGGAGATGTCCCAAGAGAATGGAAGCTAGCTAACGTTACTCCCATATTCAAAAAAGGTGACAAAAAGAAACCAAATAACTATAGGCCTATTAGTTTGACTTCGATCGTAGGAAAAATAATGGAAACTATCATCAGAGATGCTATCGAATATCATTTAGAAAGTAACCGTTTGATAAATGATAGCCAACATGGTTTCAGACGGAAACGTTCTTGCGTGACTAACTTACTCGAATTCTACAACACAGTTATCTCGAATTATGACAAAAGAAACAATATAGATTTAATATATCTAGACTTTGCAAAAGCTTTTGATACCGTCCCACACGAAAGACTACTTACTAAATTAGCTTTGCATGGAATAAGTGGTAGCCTATTAGGTTGGACTAGTAATTGGTTGAAAGGTCGAAAACAGAGAGTTGTTTTAAATGGAAAAACTTCTGGATGGAAAAGTGTTGCAAGTGGAGTTCCTCAGGGTTCCGTTCTTGGGCCACTTCTATTCATAGTATATATAAATGATATAGACCATGGACTAAAATCTACTGTTTCCAAATTTGCTGATGATACAAAACTGTGCGGAGTGGCAAATGATCACTCAAACCAATTAGATATTCAAGAAGATTTAGATCAATTACAGCAATGGTCTGAAAAGTGGCTAATGAAATTTAACACAAGTAAATGCAAGGTAATGCACATAGGTAAAAATAACAGCAATTACGATTACAAATTATTTGGAAATTCGTTAACAAAAGTGGATAGTGAAAAAGATCTCGGCGTAATTATCAGTAACGACCTCAAATCATCCAAGCAGTGTATTTCAGCCTCTGAGAAAGCAAATAAGATTCTGGGATTGATTGCACGATCGTTTGATTTCAAAAGTCCATCACTCATTAACAAGCTATATAAATCGTTAGTTCGTCCACATTTGGAATATGCTGTTTCCGTATGGTCACCGAATCTCATTAAAGACATTGACAGACTGGAAAAAGTACAACGGCGAGCCACAAAACTGATTCCAAATATCAAAAATAAATCATACGAAAATCGACTTAAGCACATGAATCTGTTTTCCCTAAAAAAGCGTAGACTCAGAGGTGACTTGATACAGGTCTTTAAGATTTTAAAGGGAATTGACAACATCAAAAGTGACCAAATTTTCACATTGAATGAGAATCAGACAAGAAACAATGGTCTCAAACTGTCCGGAAATAGATTCAATTTGGAAGTAGGTAGAAACAACTTTGCCAACCGTGTAGTTAATGAATGGAATAAACTTCCTGCACAGGTAGTGCAATGTAGTTCAGTTCGAAGCTTTAAGAATCATTTAGATAAATACCTAAGTAAGATGCTGTAATGATTATAATTTATGTTATATTATTTGTTTTTGTTTTGTTATAATTTGTCTGTCTGATTTTCATTTATTATTAGTTATATGTCAATTTATTATCATTTACTATTTACCTGTTTGTTTGTTATTCAACTATACCAATGCATTTATTTATGTATTTTAATTGTTATTTACATTGTTATAGTTTTAATTTATTATTAATGATTTTTTTTTTTTTTTTTTTTTTTTTTTTTGCATCCGACCTAGATATGGATCAAAAGGTCTCCTGTCGGCATGCTTTGCCTTTGTAATCCTTTGATGTGCATAACAGTGAATGAAATGTGCATTACAATAAACTACTTTTATTTTTGCAAGAATTGCTTTTTTGCCTTTCGTGACATTTGCACCATCAGATGTCTGAAGCTATTAGTATTTGTCCATTTCCTTGAAGGATTATGTCCAATTGTTCTAAAATACTTTTTGATATGCCATCTGCAGTTTGATCATCTGGAGTAAAGAATCCCCCAAAAACGCTCAAACATTTCTCCATTCAATACGTACCGTAGAACAAGGACCATTTGAGTGTGTTCCGAAATATCTTTTGTGTCAACCATGACAGTTACAAATAAGGCTTTTCTAATTTCCGTCTTTATCTCCTCATGGTATATTTGTAACAGGCAGTCAAGTATCTCATTCTGAATGGTCATAGAAACACCTTTGAAGACTGAACTGGTTTCTAAGTGATTCTTCAAATCTGGATCTAATTTAGATGCAAAATTTACTAATCCTCTAAATACCCCTGGGTTTACTGAATCGTCTTTTTCATCATGTCCACGTAAGGGAGTTTCAGTTTCCACAAAAGAAAATACAGTATTATTTTAGACAAAATTTCACGGTTCTATAATGCTCACTGATTGAAAGTGTATACCTAAGTTTCTCCTTAATATTTACGGTTCCTAAAAGTGACCGCGAAACTACATTATCAATGTGCTTCTTTGACTTCTCATGCTTTTCATTTTTTTTTCTTTTTTTATTCTATTTATATTTCTAAAACCAGCTTTTGTCCATGTTACATCCACCTCCAAACAGCAAACACGGGAAGCAAAACAATGCATTTTTTTTTACTTCACAACCACAAAGCCAACTTTTCCGTTGGTACCAATCAGAAATAAAGCTACGGATATATTTCTTGTTTTTGTTTATGCCTGGCTGAGATATTTGAATATCAGATGTTGAACGACCTCTTTTCTTAACTGCAACTTTCTCATAGAGAGACACCTGTGAAAACTTAAGCTGTTGAAGTTCACAGAACTTATTTCTTGGGGATGCAAGGCCATGGTTTATGTTTTCTGTAAAATAAAAGAACGAAAAAAAAAAAACAATAATCAAATAGACTAGCTGGAAGCAGGATGATAATCTAATTCTATACTTTATCACATTATAAATTATGGTACACGGTTTTCAAGCACAACACACGCGAAAAAAAAAACACCAGTACGTCAGGGCAAGATCTATATACACCGGGTCTAACCGCTTGAGCCGTTCTGCGCAGCTTCTGACGTCATCTGGCTGCTTCCGTTTTCTCTTTGTGAAACACTGAAGAAAACTGTGAAACGCTAAGGAAGACTGGAACTATTATATTTCCCCCCCGTTATCTCTCTCTCTAGCTCATTGCTATTATCAGTGTGTGTGTGTGTGTGTGTGTGTGTGTGTGTGTGTGTGTGTGTGTGTGTGTGTGTGTGTGTGTGTGTGTGTGTGTGTGTGTGTGTGTGTTTTATGGGAAGGGGATATATCGTCGTGTGTGCTTATATGTGTACATGTTCACGTGTGTGTGATTCATCTTGGACTTTTGGATCACGTATTGGACTCGTGATCGACAGCTATTTCCCTCCCGGAAGAGAGCTCAGAGCTCGTATGTCCTATCTATGAACTTACACGCACACATATCTCCAACTCCCCGCCCACGAGAGTTGGAGTAACGACTCGAAGCGCAGCGAGACTGAAAAAAAATATTAAACCTGGACAGGATTCGAACCAGGTACCGCTGATAACCTGACTTTATATACCTTACACTCGACCGATTACGCCACCGAGTCGTATAATTAACAGGATGTGTGTGTGTGTATTTATATAGTTTTATTTTACGGGAAGGTGAGATATCGTCGTGTGTACTTATATGTGTACACGTTCACATATGTGTGTGTGTGTGTGTGTGTGTGTGTGTGTGTGTTTATATACTTGTATTTTACGGGGAGATATCGTCGTGTGTGCTTATATGTGTACACGTTCACATGTACGTGTATTTGCAGGGAAACGATGAAAATTAACATTTGGCTTAATTCCTCTTTGGTTTGAGCCACAACCCTTAATGGTACAATAAGTCATATTGTCAAGATCTATATATACCGGTATATATAGATCTTCATAGTCAGAATATAACTAATTGCGTAGAGCGGTGCGAGCGGAGGCAGCGATATACCCGTACGACAAACCAGCTTCAACTAGCAGCGACGGGACCCGCGAACCCCGCTTTGAGCAGCCAGGTGATGTCACGGGCCCGCTGCGCCAACACACTCGAAATTCGGTCGGAAGTGGTTAGACCTGGTATATATAGAGCTTGCGTCAGGGTTGACACTGCAGGAGCGACGGTGCTCTCTTCCTCGTAGCCTCGCATGCAGCTTTCTATGTACGCATGCGCACAACAGCCAAACATCCCCGCCGCTGGAACTGTGAAGCGCACATAAAAAGATTTTTGTATTTTTTCATAAACTGGGGCTTTATGACATCATAGTGAATTCTTTTAAAGCTAAAGGATTATATGTTGTACTTGTGTGTGCAAGTATAAAGAAAGAATTGAAAATTTACTTATTATATTGAATGTATCGATAATAGCAAGTGGAAATAAGGGGTGCTGCAGTTCCACAGGGCCTATACGCAAGGCGCCACTGCTCTTATTACTAAATCGTAGGTCATTGGTCTCATCAGAATGTTCTTCGACACAGTGAAACTCCATGCAACGGTCTTTTTTAAAATATATTCGCTCAGAGCCACCAAGCGACTTGGAGCACTGGACGAACCAATTTTAATATACCGCATAGAGAAAAGGAATGTTGAGGTTGAACCTGTCGGTGCTCCTCAGTACTCACCAACAGAAGATGAAAACTTTGGAACCTGGAGAAGAGGGAATGACAGTCACCGACTGGCGGAGCACAGCGCGAAGTATCCATAAAGCAGAGGAAAAAACATCCGCTTCTGTGAAAGGCAGATGGGTAGACAGCGAGTTAGTTTAGCATACGAAACTCGGTGTTTCTCAACCTTTCAAGCTTTGGTGACCCCTCACTTTTTGTAAGCACTTAGTGATAGATACATTATACGGACATTTCAATTAAGAAGCATTGTGTAATTATGAATAATAAAAAAGAGCCATGGCAGAATTAAATGTAATATGTTGAATTCCCCGTCCTACGGACCCCTTGGTAGGTTTCTGCGACACCTTATGGGTCCGTGGACTCCTGGCTGAGAAATATTAACTAGAGGATATGGGAATGAATTGGGAGAAAAAGAAATAGAGAATGGGTGAGGGAAATGGGAAAGGAAAATGAGGAGTTAGAACAAACTGCTGCTTAATTATTATAACTGCTACCTCGAATTTCACTGACTGGAAACCCACAAATCCACAGTGACTGGTATCGGTCCTCTCGGTTCCTCCCATATATCTCTTTGGGAAGACGTTGTATCGTTCCCAACTGCTGCTTAATTAAGCCAGTATAACTTTAATACATTAAAACAAGAAATACGCACATGTAATTTTCTTCTCACACCTCATACCCTTCCAAACTCAGTCACTAACTGCTTCGGTCTCTCTTCAGAATCAGTCATATGCGCAGTGTTATTCGTACATAACAAATAGTTAATTTCCCTTGACACCCTATCACTACCCATCAATTCCAAAATACTGCCCAGCACTTGCGTTAATTGTCCATATACACGTTGAACAACCATGGTGACACGACACAACCCCGACGCAGCCCCACATCCTCCTTGGATCATTCACTCTATTTATTCTCAACCCTCACACATACCGTTTCATACATTTAAAATAATTTCACACCCTTTAACAGACACTCCCCTATTCTCTGTACCAGTTTTTGTAACGCCTTTCCTCAAATTTTCTAAATGTGTGCAAATTCGCACAGCGCCCCCCCCCCCCGAAAAAAACGCATTCTTAGTTTTGTTTACCGACCACCACACCAAAATCAAAGTGTTGGTAATGAACTAAACGTGCAGATTTTAAATAAATGTGGTGCATCGAAGATGTAATACACGAAAGCGCTCTGCTTCGTTAGTTTCTTTTTTCCAAGTGGTCTACTTTGCATAAGTGAACACACGTACCCGTGTTCTTATTAGCACTCTATAATATACTCAAATAAGCCGTTGGGAATGTGTTCCAATGCACGATAGACGACCATCTAGTAATGCCAAACTTAAAGTGGAATGTTGATATTAAAGATATTTTGCTAGCCAAGAAGCAAATTATAAGAAGGATATACAGAAGTTGGAAAAAGTGCAGTGTAGTAACAAAGCTCATTCCTAGGTTGCGGAACAAGCCCTTCGTATAGCGCTCAAGAGAACTAAATTTGTTTAGCCTCTCGAAAATGAGAATGAGGTCTTCAAAAATGTCAAAGGAATTAAAAACTTGGATGTGGAAAACTATTTTAAGATTGACAGCTCCAACGCAACTAGGAGTAATGGATGAAAGATTGTAGGAAAACGGTTTCAAACTGACGTGCCAAAGTACTCTTCCCCCAATTGCATTGTTAATATATGGAATGGTCTAATCCAACGTCATCGATTGTTCCACTGTAGTGGTATTAAAGAAACGCCTCGATATTTACTTAGCTACAAGTCACTGACTAGAATTATGTATTTCTGAATAGGTTAAGAAAAATATATATATTGAATTAACTTCTAATTAGATTAAGAAATAATAATAATAGTAATGATGATGATGATGATTGATGATGATGATGATGATGATGATTGATGATGATTGATGATGATTGATGATGATTGATGATGATGATGATGATGATGATGATGATGATGATGATGATAATAGTAATAATAATAATAATAACAACAATGATAATGATAGTAATAATAATGATAGTGATATGGATATTGATGACAGATTAGGTACCGAAACAGCCATGTAAGGACTAACAGGTCTGTTGCTGTTCGTTTGTCCATGGAACTCCATGTAACCCTATCATAAACATTTACCAACCCCATGTACACATTCTTCGTCCTTACTGTGGGAGTAGATCGGTGCGCTGTCCCTAAAGACGAGGAGGTGAAAGGATATAGCGAGTACGCAGATGGAGGCAAGGATAGCCACCCAAGTCCCGACGTCGAAGGGTCGCACCATAGCTAGCCAGCGCGGCACTGGAGGAGGAATCTGGCGAAGGAACAAATCACGATTAACGAAGACAGGTCCATCTCGAGTGAATCCCTTGATTTACATATTCAAAGATTCATAGGCACATCATGAGTAAACAATCTGGTGCTTTTCCTCTCGCTTCCTCTATACCACTCTCTCATCTGCAGGTAATGGCTGCATAAGCCTTATGCCGCCAGTAATATAGGGACTTTCGTGATATTCCTACGGCTCAGAGTTACACTTCTTCTTTCCAAGACAGGAGACTTCTCCACTTGTGAGTATTGGTTCAATTCCAACTTTTATCCCTCCTTTATGAAAACCTCCTTGAGGTTCGCCTTCACTATCCCTATGATTCCTCAATATCAATTCCCCTTAGTGTCACGTGGCATTTGATACCTGTAGCTAGAATTTTATTCAATTAAATTCTGACTCGTGTTTTTTATCGGAATTTCTTTCCAAGGGTGTTTTTCCTGTTTCCTGGTATTGATACTAAGAAGGCTTTCAGTCCTCATATGATATTTCTCGTTGTTCTTTAGAACTGTACTATCGTCTTGCTTCCCTATAAGGCACTGCAATCAAGACAACACCTCAGATCAAACCCCCTTTGCCCCTCACCACAGTGTCTGATCCTCCTTGCCGGGGTAACGATGATGGTGGTGGTACGTACTCGCAATGGTTTAGTACCTGATTCCTTGAAAATATTTAGAAAATATAGTAATAATAACACAATGTAACACACTTTTTGTTCCCCGGTTCTAAATGTCATTCCCTGGTTTGCTATATCCCATTATTATAAAAAAAAAATGCAATCTAATCAGGCGTTTGGGTTTGTGATATTTTGAAATTTTCATGAAAAAATTATCAACAAAGTATGTATTCATTTTATGACACAAACTTATCAAAAACAAACAATCAAAAACAAATGACAGTTATAAAACAACTTAAACACATCAGAAATTACTGGATTTCCAGGATTTTCGGTTGCAGTCCAAGTCGCACTCCCGCACCAGCCCCCAGATATAGTCTCCCACTATTTTCTAATTGTAGTGGCCCTGGTATCTCTTTCACATCTCAGTGGACTCGCTCGCCTTGTTCTTCTGATTAGGCGGTCATAGTGTCCTTGAATTTGTCCAGGTGAATGTCCAGCATATAAATTTTAAGGGACATGATCCATCCCATGGCGCCAAAGGCCTTTACCAGATCCTGCAGCAGCTGCTGGTAGTTTTCATCTCTGTGGTTGCCCAGGAACCCCTTGACAACTGCTATGAAACAGTTCCATGCTGTTCTCTCAATCCAACTGAACTTATTGGAGGCTTCGGTAGACTCAAGCACCTTCTTTATCTGAGGTCCAACAAAAATCCCACCTTTGATTTTGGCCTCAGATAACTTAGGGAAGAACTCAAGAAGGTACTTAAAAGCGGCTGATTCTTGGTTGAGGGCCTTCACGAACTACTTCATCAACCCTAACTTAATTTGCAGTGGCGACATAAGCACAATCCTGGGATCAACCAGTGGCTCCCATATGATGTTCCGGGTCCCAACTACAAATTTTGTTTGCTGATCCCAGTTCCTTCTGTTGTTGTGGTCAGAAGTGGCTCTGCTGTCCCAAAGGCAGAGGAAGCATAGGATTTTGATAAAACCTCCCTGGAGACCAAGCTGGAAAGCCACCATCTTGAAGTTTCCAATTATTTCCCAATTTTACTGGTTGTATTGCATAGCTTCCAGGAGGACTTTCACACTGTAGTAGTCTTCCTTTAGGCAGACTGAATGGGCTGGGGGCAGCCTCGGGAACTTGTTTCCACTGTGGAGGAGGACAGCTTTCAAACTTGTGGTAGAGCTGTCTGTGAAGAGCCGCCACTCCTTGTGCACAAACGGCACCTCAATAACGTCAAACAGTCCAGGTACATCGTGACAGAAACAGAGGCCATCTCTAAGAGTGTAAATGCCTGAGGAAGTTTTGTGCCAACTTCTCTGACTTGTCACCTGCACCTCTTTGACCAAGTACCACTGTTTCATCCTGGAGATGAATAGTTCTGTATTGGACTTGGTCTGACCCATGTCCCTGACCAAGTCATTTACTTCTTTTTGACTTGGGAAGGGAGGAACTTTCTCTGGTACCTCAGGCAGGTAAGCCAAATCCTCAGCATCCATCCCCTCCTATTCATCAAAATATTTGACTTGGACTTCATCTGGAGCAGGTGGCACTGGCACGGGATATTTGGAGCAGTGAGGGATTGGAGCAATTGATGATGGGAGCAGCATTCTTTCCTTTTCGCCGCTTGCTAACATCTATCATGAAAAAAAAACAGTCTGTGGAGTGGTTTGTTGGCTCTAGCCAGACCCGTGGGTTGGAGAATTTCAGAGATCTTTTCTCACTTCGCAACCACCCTTCCAGCGTCTTCTTACAGTGTTCACAAGAGTAGTGAGAGGCCCAGGACTTGTCCTGGGCCCCAACTGCCATCCAGAATTACTTCTGGTAGGCTTCACAAACCTTCACCGACGTTTCCAAGGAGAATTTTTTGCCTCTCTTCTTTATATACTGGAATGAAAAGCCAACGGCAGTCTTTCCATCACGGATGATGTGTCCTTACCAGTAGGCTTGCCTATCTCACCATGACAGTTCCGTGTCGCTTTTAAAGTTGCCCATCTTCCCTCTCACCTTGATGACGAAGCCGTACGAGTCAACGCCGTAAGTGAGGGCGAAGTCGCAGGCCTCCGACCGATCCAGCAAGAGCATTAAATTGTTGACCACGAAAGTTTTCTCGTTTCTAACCAGTTCTCCAATCATTCCGCGCCATGTTCCGTTCACCAGCTCTCCCCAGTATCTACAAGACAGTAACCAAGCATCAATTGTTAATTACGCATACATTTACATATACAATCATGCATGTGTAAATTCATGAACATGTACGCAGATATACATATACCGTATTTGTACGCACTAAGACGCACCCGTATTTTATATATTTTACAATATTTAAGAAAATACAAGATATACACATTTTGAGGGAAGATATTGTTTCACCACAAAATTATTCAAACATATTGAAGTGAATGTTTTGCTAGCGTAAAACAAATGATTTGTGTGCATTGTTTTGTTAGTGGCAACGGCGAAACCTACGACGACACTGACGGAGCGCCCTGGTGGCGATTTTTATCATTATTATTTATTTATTTATTTAATTTTCTATACGTGCTTTCCAGTCGGACCAATCAGCGCTATTGTTATTTCACATTTATATATATACTAGCCAAATTACCCGCGCGTTGCTGCAGGCAAATGATGATAATTTTAATTTTGATAGAATTTGTGGAGAAAAGTTACATACAAAGGATTACAAAGGCTGAGCATGCCGACAGGAGACCTTTCGGACCATATCTAGGTCGGATGCGAAAAAATCATAATAATGATAAACAAATAAATGAATAAATAAAAACTATAATAATGTAAATAATAGATAAAATAAATAAATGATAGGTATAGTTACATAATAAACAGGTAAATAGTAAATAATAGCAAATTGACATAACTAATGATAAATGAGAATAAAAAAAATAATAAACAAACGGACAAATGATAACAAAACAAATATTATAAAATAAATGATAGTCATTACAGCATCTTGCTTAGGTGTTTATCTAAATGATTCTTAAAGCTTCGAACTGAACTAAATTGCACTGCCTCTGCAGGAAGTTTATTCCATTCATTAACTACACGGTTGGGGAAGTTGTTTCTACCCACTTCCATATTAAATCTATTTCCGGACAGTTTGAGACCATTGTTTCTTGTCGGATTCTCATTCAGTGTTAAAATTTTGTCATTTTTGATGTTGTCAATTCCCTTTAGAATTTTAAAGACCTGTATCAAGTCACCTCTGAGTCTACGCTTTTTTTTTTTTTTATAAGGAAAACCGATTCATATGTTTTAGTCGATTTTCGTATGATTTGTTTTTGATATTTGGAATCAGTTTTGTGGTTCGCCGCTGTACTTTTCCCAGTCTGTCATTGTCTTTAATGAGATTCGGTGACCATACGGAAACAGCATATTCCAAATGAGTGATGGACTTTTGAAATCAAAAGATCGCGCAATCAGTCCTAGAATCTTATTTGCCTTCTTAGAGGGTGAAATACACTGGCTTTTCAGACCATTGCTGTAATATATGTAAATCTTCTTGAATATCTTATTGGCTTAAGTGATCATTTGCCATTCCGTACAGTTTTGTATCATCAGCAAATTTGGAAACAGTAGGTTTTAGTCCATGGTCTATATCATTTATATATACTATGAATAGAAGTGGCCCAGGAACGGAACCCTGAGGAACTCCACTTGTAACATTTTTCCATCCACAAGTTTTGGCATTTAAAACAACTTAATAGGCTACCACTTATTCCATGTAAAGCTAATTTAGTAAGTAGTCTTTCGTGGGGGACGGTATCAAAAGCTTTTGCAAAGTCTAGATATATTAAATCTATATTATTTCTTTTGTCATAATTCGAGATAACTGTGTTGTAGAATTCGAGTAAGTTAGTCACGCAAGAACGTTTCCGTCTGAAACCATCCTGGCTATCATTTATCAAACGGTTACTTTCTAAATGATGTTCGATAGCATCTCTGATGATAGTTTCCATTATTTTTCCTACGATTGAAGTCAAACTAATAGGCCTATAGTTATTTGGTTTCTTTTTGTCACCTTTTTTGAATATGGGAGTAACGTTAGCTAGCTTCCATTCTCTTGGGACATCTCCGGATATGATGGATTTCTTGAAAATAATTTCTAATGGAACATCAATCTCATTTTTCATTTCTTTTAAGATTCTTGGATGCCAACCGTCAGTCCCTGGTCTTTTATTAACTTTGAGTTTATCTATACACCTTTTCTTTTTTCTTTTGTTATATTTACCGTAGTGAGTAAAAATACCCTAGACTTTTCACAGGTTTCAGTTTGGAGTTCACTTTGAGGTGTTTCGTTTACGAATACCGAGCTAAAATAATTGTTTAAAATATTATACATTCCTTCAATTGAATATCTAAGTTGACCGTCAGCAGATAGTAGTGGACCAATGTGATTCCTAACAACCTTTTTATCTCTAATGTAACTATAGAATTCTTTGGGATTCTCTTTGGATTTATCAGCGATATTCATTTCGTATTGTCGTTTTCGTTTTTTTTTTTTTTTATCTCTCTGTATTAATACATAACTTCCATGGTAATTAGATGCACCCGAACACTTATATTTCTTATAAGCCTGTCTCTTTTTAGCAATACTTTTTTCAGTTTCTTTGTCGAGCCATTTTGGGCGAGCCTGATTTGGGGGATGTCTGTCCTTAAAAGGAATGTAAGCATGAATCATCTTAGTGAGCGTATTTTTAAATATTTCCCACATCTGATCTACTTTTTTCAGTTTCTTTGTCAAGCCATTTTGGACGAGCCTGATTGCATATTTTGAAACATTTCTTATGTCTGATCTACAGGTCTTTCGCTTAGTTTTGCCTCCTAATCTGTAAGCTGAAGCTCCTGACGTAGTCCTATGAACTGAGCTTTACTGAAAACGGGTCTTTCAGAAACACAAAGTATCTATTATAAGTCCTTTAGCAGTTTGAATCTAAGTTGTGATCATTACTTGCAATAGTTTCACCAACTTCTACATCAGTTATCATGCTTTCGCGGTTAGTGATCAATAGATCGAGTAAGTTTCCATGTTTGTGGGCTCTTTTACATGCTGAACTAAGTGATTGTCGCCAAGAAAATCTATCAAGCGACTACCCATATGGCCATGTTCAAGGGTCATTCAATCATTGCCAGTAAAATTCAAATAACCTATTATCAATAAGTCCCGGTTGCAGAAACTAGACAGTTCTTGACAACAGTTTGTCGTCTGCTTGCGATAATGTTTTTGGCCTATATATTACACCTACATTAATATTTTGTCCATTTGCTTGGGTTAATTCTATCCTGTTTCCCTTTCTCTAAAACACAGGCATGGGTATTACTTTTAACATAAAAACAGAACACCCCCACCTTTCTTGTGGTTTCTATCCTGATGAAAGTGTTTAAATCTTGCAATATTAAATTCAGCTTCAAAGGATTACAAAGGATTACAAAGGCGGAGCATGCCGACAGGAGACCTTTTGATCCATATCTAGGTCGGATGCGAAAAAAATCATATTAATAATAAAATAATAAATAGAAACTGATAATGTAAATAACAAATAAAATACATAAATAAATGCATAGGTATAGTTAAATAATAAACAAACAGGTAAATAGTAAATAATAATAAATTGACATATAACTAATAATAAATAAAAATCAGACAGACAAATGATAACAAAACAAGAACAAATAATATAAGATAAATTATAATCATTACAGCATCTTACTTAGGTATTTATCTAAATGATTCTTAAAGCTTCGAACTGTACTACATTGCACTACCTGTGCAGGAAGTTTATTCCATTCATTAACTACACGGTTGGCAAAGTTGTTTCTACCTACTTCCAAATTGAATCTATTTCCGGAGAGTTTAAGACCATTGTTTCTTGTCTGATTCTCATTCAATGTAAAAATTTGGTCACTTTTGATGTTGTCAATTCCCTATAGAATGTTAAAGACCTGTATCAAGTCACCTCTGAGTCTACGCTTTTTTAGGGAAAACAGATTCATATGTTTTAGTCGATATTCGTATGATTTATTTGTGATATTTGGAATCAGTTTTGTGGCTCGCCGTTGTACTCTTTCCAATCTGTCAATGTCTTTAATGAGATTGGGTGACCATACGGAAACAGCATATTCCAAATGTGGACGAACTAACGATTTATATAGCTTGTTAATGAGTGATGGACTTTTGAAATCAAAAGATCGCGCAATCAGTCCTAGGATCTTATTTGCTTTCTCAGAGGCTGAAATACACTGCTTGGATGATTTGAGGTCGTTACTGATAATTACGCCGAGATCTTTTTCACTATCCACTTTTGTTAACGAATTTCCAAATAACTTGTAATCGTACATACTGTTATTTTTACCTATGTGCATTACCTTGCATTTACTTGTGTTAAATTTCATTAGTCACTTGTCAGACCATTGCTGTAATTTATCTAAATCTTCTTGAATATCTAATTGGTTTGAGTGATCATTTGCCACTCCGCACAGTTTTGTATCATCAGCAAATTTGGAAACAGTAGATTTTAGTCCATGGTCTATATCATTTATATATACTATGAATAGAAGTGGCCCAGGAACGGAACCCTGAGGAACTCCACTTGCAACATTTTTCCATCCAGAAGTTTTTCCATTTAAAACAACTCTCTGTTTTCGATCATTCAACCAATTACTAGTCCAACCTAATAGGCTACCACTTATTCCATGTAAAGCTAATTTAGTAAGTAGTCTTTCGTGTGGGACGGTATCAAAAGCTTTTGCAAAGTCTAGATATATTAAATCTATATTGTTTCTTTTGTCATAATTCGAGATAACTGTGTTGTAGAATTCGAGTAAGTTAGTCACGCAAGAACGTTCCCGTCTGAAACCATCCTGGCTATCACTTATCAAACGGTTACTTTCTAAATGATGTTCGATAGCATCTCTGATGATAGTTTCCATTATTTTTCCTACGATTGAAGTCAAACTAATAGGCCTATAGTTATTTGGTTTCTTTTTGTCACCTTTTTTTGAATATGGGAGTAACGTTAGCTAGCTTCCATTCTCTTGGGACATCTCCGGATATAATGAATTTCTTGAAAATAATTTCTAATGGAACAACAATCTCATTTTTCATTTCCTTCAAGATTCTTGGATGCCAACCGTCAGGCCCTGGTGTTTTATTAACTTTGAGTTTGTCTATACACCTTTTAATTTTTTCTTTTGTTATATTTACCGTACCGAGTAAGTTTACCCTAGACTTTTCACAGGTTTCAGTTTGGAATTCACTTTGAGGTGTTTCGTTTACGAATACCGAGCTAAAATAATTGTTTAAGATATTACACATTCCTTCATTTGAATATTCAAGTTGACCGTCAGCAGATAATAGTGAACCAATGTGATTCCTAACAACCTTTTTATCTCTAATGTAACTATAGAATTCTTTGGGATTCTCTTTGGATTTCTCAGCGATGTTCATTTCGTATTGTCGTTTTCTTTTTCTTATTGTCTTTTTTAAATTTCTTTGTATTGATACATAGCTTTCATAGTCATTAGATGCACCCGAGCACTTATATTTCTTATAAGCCTGTCTCTTTTTAGCAATATTTTTTTCAGTTTCTTTGTCGAGCCACTTTGGGCGAGCCTGATTTGGTGGACGTCTGTCCTTAAAAGGAATGTAAGTTTGAATCATCTTAGTGAGCGTATATTGAAATATTTCCCACATCTGATCTACAGGTCTTTCGTTTAATTTTGCCTCCCAATCTGTAAACTGAAGCTCCTGACGTAGTTCTATGAACTGAGCTTTACTGAAATCGGGTATTTTAGAAACACAAGTATCTATTCTAAAATTGTTTAGGAGTTTGAATCTAACTAGGTTGTGATCGCTATTTGCAACAGATTCACCGACTTCTACATCAGTTACCATGCTTTCGCGGCTAGTGATCAAAAGATCGAGTAAGTTTCCATATCTTGTGGGCTCTTTTACATGCAGTAATTGTCACCAAGAAAATCAAACAAGCCATGTTCAAGGGTCATCCAATCTATGTCAGTAAAATTTAAATCACCCATTATCAATAAATCCCGGTTGCAGAAACTAGGCAGTTCTTGAAATAACAGTTTGTCGTCTGCTAATGATAACGTCTTTGGCCTATATATTACACCTACATTCATTTTTTGTCCATTTGTTTGGGTTAACTCAACCCACAAACTATCATATACATCCTGTTTCACTTTCTCTAAAACACAAGCACGAACATTGTTTTTAACGTACAATAGAACACCCCCACCTTTCTTGTGGTTTCTATCCTGATGAAAGTGTTTAAATCCCGCAATATTAAATTCAGCTTCGAACTCTGTACCATTTAACCATGTCTCAGTTATTCCTATCATATCGAGATTTTCGCTTTTGACATACGCCTGTATTTCTTGAAATTTGTTTCTAATACTACGAGCATTAAAGTACATGGTTTTAAGAAACTCGTGATTATTTCTTTTTGACACATTTTGAATTTCAATATCATATCTTACATTACCATTTTGTTTTTCATTTATACCTTGCTCTATATTATTATTTGGTCCTTCATTGACGTTCAATGCCTCATTAACATTTCTCCTATCAAAATTAACATTTCCCCCATCACGGACATCTGGTCGATCACGGTCATCCGATCTGTTTTGTACATTTTGTCCCCCTACGTCACCGTGATTCACGCCGGCCTCCCGTCGTTCAGTGACATTATGTCCGGCATCCCTTTCTAAAATTATATTTTGTCCTCCAGTGACATTATATCCTACCGTGATATTTTTTCCTCCATTATAATTACATCCCATCGTGATCTTTTGTCTTCCACTGTCATTACATCCTATCATGATATTTTGGCCTTCATTGACATTCTGTCCGGTATCCCTTCCTAAAATTATATTTTGTCCTTCACTGACATTATATCCTACTGTGATATTTTCTCCTCCATTATCATTACATCCTATCGTGATATTTAGTTCTCCACTATCATTACTTCTCATCGTGATATTTTGTCCTCCACTGTCATTACATCCCATTGTGACATTTTGTCCTATGACATTACATCCTAATATGACATTTCGTCCTCTAGCGACATTATATCCACTGCCATTACATCCTATCATGATATTTTGGCCTTCATGGACATTCTCTCCGGTATCCCTTCCTAAAATTATATTCTGTCCTTTACTGACATTATATCCTATCGTGATATTTTCTCCGCCATTATCATTACATACTATCGTGATATTTTGTTCTCCAATATCTTTACTTCCCATCGTGATTTTTTGTCCTCCACTGTCATTACATCCCATTGTGACATTTTGTCCTATGACATTACATCCTAATGTGACATTTCGTCCTCTAACGACATTATATCCTAAAATTATATTTTGTCCTATACTGGCACATTGTTCTACATTAATGCTATACTCTACACTGTTTTCCCAAGTACATTCTATTTCCCCTTCCCTTTGGGCTTCTACCCTAAAAAAGGAGCTAATTCATTACAAACTCCCACAATGAGGTTTGTAAGAACATCTTTGCCTCTGCGGGTAAGGTGGATCTCATCAGAAGCGTAAAGGTCATGGCGCCTAGAAAAGAGATACCAAGGATCAAGAAAGTGGTATCCCAATTGTGTACACAACTGCGATATCCTATCATTGATCCCTATGGCTCTACTGGTCCAACACGAACCTGCGTAGATCCTCGGGAGGATCCCACAGACTACGTGACGGCTCCCACGTTCCTTCATCTCCTGAAGGAGGACCTTGTAATTCCGAACAAGCTCCTCTGATCTCACCCTACCTACATCGTTACTTCCCGTATGAACAATCGTAACCGTGTTCTTCCGTCCCTGATGGACCGGGTACAATCGACGATCCCACGGCCCGGTTGACATACAAGCTTGCAACGTCGCTTAGTCTTCCGCTGCAGGATGTCGTCATAGCCTCGCACCATGGAGTCCCCCACCACCATTAACTCCTGGTTTTCAGCCACTTCATCCTCCAGTAGAGCAAAACGATTGGCTAGAGCCAGCGGTTGCTCCACAGGGCACACGTCCACCGAACGCGGGCTCGACAAACGGGACCCCACGGAGCACCACTCGCTCATGGCAGTGACAGTAGGGGAAGAAGTGGAACGCTCTTTGGGTTGTGGGGAGGGTTCACTCTTCTCACGGAGCGCACTCCTGAGAAGACGAATTTCCTTCTCACACATCCTGAGACGGACCTCTAGGTTCACGCAACCTTCACAAGCCATTTCGCTCCCCCTTTAGTAATAAAAACGGCAAAGAGAAAATGCAAATCAACAACAACAAAAAATCAAAGCGGTCTCTAATAAACTAAATACGCGAAGCTTACTCTGCTTACCTTATACTATTTCTCCTACCTTTGGAGTACAGTAACAGAAAACTGTTTTGAATTTAAACAGAACACTACACTTTATCTTATATCTGTAACTGTATAGCGCTATACGTATACAATCACAAAAACACAACACAATCACTTAACACTATTCGGAGATATAAATTTCACAGGTATTCGCTAGCTGGTGTCTGTGCAGAAAAACAAGGTCTCTAGCTGAGGTCACGAGTGGACTGAGCTGAGGTCACGAGCGGACTGAGCTGAGGTCACGAGCGGACTGAGCTCGTGACCTCAGTTCCGCTATAACAGCGCGATTTTAGCAATTGACATACGCCTTTATTTGTAGGAATTTATTCCTAATACTATGAGCATTAAAATATATGGTATCAAAGGATTACAAAGGCGGAGCATGCCGACAGGAGACCTTTTGGTCCATATCTAGGTCGGATGCGAAAAAAATCATATTAATAATAAAATAATAAATAAAGACTATAATAATGTAAATAACAAATAAAATACATAAATAAATGCATAGGTATAGTTAAATAATAAACAAACAGGTAAATAGTAAATAATAATAAATTGACATATAACTAATGATAAATGAAAATCAGACAAACAAATGATAACAAAACAAAAACAAATAATATAAGATAAATTATAATCATTACAGCATCTTACTTAGGTATTTATCTAAATGATTCTTAAAGCTTCGAACTGAACTACATTGCACTACCTGTGCAGGAAGTTTATTCCATTCATTAACTACACGGTTGGCAAGGTTGTTTCTACCTACTTCCAAATTGAATCTATTTCCGGAGAGTTTGAGACAGTTTCTTGTCTGATTCTCATTCAATGTGAAATTTTTGTCACTTTTGATGTTGTCAATTCCCTTTAGAATCTTAAAGACCTGTATCAAGTCACCTCTGAGTCTACGCTTTTTTAGGGAAAACAGATTCATATGTTTTAGTCGATATTCGTATGATTTATTTGTGATATTTGGAATCAGTTTTGTGGCTCGCCGTTGTACTTTTTCCAGTCTCTCAATGTCTTTAATGAGATTCGGTGACCATACGGAAACAGCATATTCCAAATGTGGACGAACTAACGATTTATATAGCTTGTTAATGAGTGATGGAATTTTGACACGTTTTGACACAATTTGTGTTTCAACATAATGGCTTCATTACAATTTTGTTCTTTATTGACACATTGCTCTATATTGACATTTGGTCCCTCATTGACATTCAATGCCTCATGGACATTTCCCCCATCACAGACACCTGGTCCCTCATGGTCATCCGATCTCTTACCTTAGCCCCCTACGTCACCGCCTTCCACCCGTCGTTTATTGACATTCTGTCCGGCATCCTTCCCTTAAAATAATATTCTGATCTCCTTTGACATTATATTCTACCGTGATATTTTGTCCTCCACTATCATTATGTACAATCGTGATATTTTGTCCTCTACTATCATTATATCTCATCGTGATATTTTGTCCACTATTATTACATCCCATCGTGATATTTTGTCCTCTACTATCATTATATCTCATCGTGATATTTTGTCCTCTACTATCATTATATCTCATCGTTATATTTTGTCCTCTACTATCATTATATCTCATCGTGATATTTTGTTCTCCACTATTATTACATCCCATCGTGATATTTTATCCTTTGACATTATATCCTAAAAAGGTATTTTGTTCTACATTGACATATTGCCCTACATTATTACTATACCTTACTCTGTTTTCCCCAATACATTCATTTCCCCTTCCCTTTGAGTTTTTACCCCCCAAAAAAGGAACTAGTTAATTACAGACTCCCACAATGAGGTTTGTAAGAACATATTTGCCTCTGCGAGTAAGGTAAATCCCATCAGAAGCATAAAGGTCATGACGCCTGGAAAAGAGATATCAAGGATCAAGAAAGTGATATCCCAGCTACGTGCACAATGGTGATATCCTCTCATTGATCCCTATGGCTATACTGTTCCAACACGAGCCAGCGTAGATTCTCGGAAGGATCCCACAGATTACGTGACGGCTCCCACGTTCCTTGTAATTCCGAACAATTTCCTCTGATCTCACCCTACCCACACCGTTACTCTCCGTATGAACAATCGTAATCGTGTTCGTCCGCCTTTGTTCTCTGATGGTCTGGGTACAATCGGCAATCCCACGGCCCGGTTGACATACAAGCTTGCAACGTCATTTAGTCTTCCGCTGCATGATGTCGTCATAGCCTCGCACCATGGAGTCCCCCACCACAAAGAACTCCTGATTTTCAGCCACTTCATCATCCAGCAGAGCAAAACAATTAGCTAGAGCTAGCGGCTGCTCCGCGGGACACCCGCTTACCGATTGCGGGCTCGACAAACGGAACTCCACGGAGCGCCACTCCCTCACGGCAGTAGCAGAAATGGAAGAGGTGGAACGTTCTTTGAGTTGTTGCGAGGATTCTCTCTTCTCACATAGCGCACTCCTGAGAAGACGAATCTCCTCCTCACACATCCTGAGACGGTCCCCCAGGTTCACACAATTTTCACAAGCAAGTTTGCTCCTCTTACGCCAATACAAACGGCAAAGAGAAAATATAAATCAACAAAAGAAACAAAAGCGGTCACTAAATAAACTAAACATATGAAGCTTACTCTGCTTACCTTATACTATTACTCCTACCTTTAGAGTACAGTAACAGACTACTGTTTTGATTCTAAATCACCACAACACTACACTTTATCTTATACCTGTAACTGTATAGCTCTATACGTATACGATAACAATATATACATATATATATATATATATATGTATATATATATTTATATATATATATATATATATATATGGGTAGCATCGAAGATGGAATTTTCTCAAATCTGCAAAAACCTCACATTTACTGCAGATATATAGACGATATTTTCGTCAAAGCTGAAAATTGCCAACAAATAGACGATCTAAAAGAACGATTAATAGAAACATCTGGTATCAATTTTACAATTGAGCCCAGCATAGATGGGTCCCTTCCCTTTTTAGATACATTAGTAAAACAGAGAGATGAAGGCACTTACGACACATCTGTATACATAAAAACATCTAATTCAGGACATTGCTTAAATGGGACTAGCGAATGTCCCCAAAGATACAAAGATTCAACCATCAGTGCCTATATAAGAAGATCTCTTAGTCACTGTAATAATTGGGAAACAGTACATAACGAGTTAGAAAGAGCTTCTCAGACCCTTATGAATAATGGATTCGCCAATAAGGATATAGAGGGAATCACAAAAAGAACTTTAGACAAATGGTACTTGGACAAAAACCACCAGGACAAAAGCCACTCAGATAAAATCCCACAGGACATTAACGCCAAAAACCTGATTAAAATATACTATAAGTCCTTCTTCTCCACAGCCTACAAAGAAGATGAAAGGATTATGCAACAAATTATTAAAAGAAATATTAAACCTAAAGAAGAAAAATCTAAAGTACAACTGATTATATATTATCAAAATAAAAAGACATCCCAACTGCTACTATAGAATAATATAAGACAAAGTAAAAGTGACCTTCAGAGAAATCACGTCATATATAGGTACACATGTAAACTTGGGAACTGTGCATCCCAACCTTCAAACTATATTGGCATGACAACAATGAAGCTCTCACGCCGGTTATCATACCACCCCTCTTCAGGAGCTCCCAAAAAACACCATCATTCTGCTCACAAAAGAAAATTAAAAAGAGAAACTCTAGTAGAAAACACAGAAGTGCTGGCAACAAATCAAGACCATAGAAGACTACCTATCCTCGAGCCTCTCTTTATTAAAGAAACATCTCCCAATCTTAATATACAAACTATGGATTTAGAGGCCCTTCCTAGCGTGAGGAGATCTAAGCTCACTGAAAGAAGGTATGATACTGATGACGTCACACAACAGCCGACCAATGAGGAAGTAGAATAGTTCGGGAGTCCCAGTCCAGCCCACTAGCCAATCAGAAGCTCCAAAATGAAATATCAGACCACCATTAATAGTATATAAACACAATAATTCAATCAGATATTCACACTCTAGCCACTGATGAAGCACTAAGTAGTGTGAAAACGCGTTCTGGCCAGTTATTCACTTTGGTAAAGACATGCCCAAAGTAACATACAAAACAATGTCATATGGTGACATTATAAGACAACTTCCCGTGGAAGGGAAAAAGGTTCTCAAAGAGAAAAGGCAGATAAAAACTCAGCAATAATAATCTTGCCATTACATTTGACCAAATATATATATATATATATATATATATATATATATATATATATATATATATATATATATATATATATATATATATATATAGTACATACGAGTACATGCGTACAGGGCCCTCATATGGGAGGGGCACGGGTACATACGCCCGGGGGGACACACTTTTAGGGGGCGGCAATTCTAGCCTTAATTTGCCGCCCACGAGGCTGACAATGTAATTAAAAAGGGCAAAGAAGCCCTGCATAACTTACCGTAATCGACGAATTTTGCGTTAGAATCAACAAAATATTATTATTTTTTTCTCTTATTCTGTCTGCACTAGGGACATTACACACAAATGTTAAAATCTGTTTAATTATTTCGCAATCCAATAGCTAAAATAGGGAATAAGGGATAGTGGAGGTAGGAAGGGGTGATGGGGCGTCTCTGAGAAATTTGCCCTGGGGCGGCTACCTAGGCATGCGTATAAAGGCTCTGCATGCTCTGTAGTGTTCCTTGCTTACCCGTCTGGCGTGATTTCAGACAATTCATAGGTGAAGTTTAGACGCGGTGCAATTTCATCCAGCATGTTGAGGGATAGACCAAGAGCAGTTTTGTCTGTAAGTAAAAAGAGATAAATTCAAAATTAAATTATAGTACTGACCATCGATGGTAAGAGTTTGAATTTGTTATCGAACTACGTTCGTCGTGTCATAGTTTGGATACATGGAATGAGTATGTGAAAAAAGATTAGCAAAATAGATGTTGAAGGCAGAGTTGGATGGAGTGAACTTGAGGGGACGACCGAGGATTTGATGGATGGATGGAGTGAAAAGGGCTTTGAACAAGATATGTCTGTTAATCTAAGAAGGGTGAAGGGGACGGGGAGGGGGTGGGTCGCCGTGTAAGTGAAGCGGCCCTGCTGTGGATGTTCTGTGTCTTACTGCATTACTTTCAACCCGGGCAGTGGGTAGGAGACAGGGATGACCCTTCATCCACGAGGAGCTAAGAGGGGTAGTGGATGGGAGTGAAATGGGGAGGGGGTTGCCTGCCTTGATTTGGCTACCTTCCGTATAAAGGAGAAGCCCTTGGCATATAGATAAATAGACGTTTGTCGTCTGTAAGTACATGTAGAGCTTAAATATAAATCATGATATAGTATTGTCCGTTGATAGGGCATGATGTTGTTATTGATCTGACTGTCATTCGATATTGAACTTACTTTTGCTGAAGTAGAGGTAAGGGAAGTCGTCGATCCAGGACGCTATGCCGAAGCGATGACCGTTGAAGTCGTCAAAACGGTCCACAAATATATCCGAGAGTTGCAAAACCACTTCCGGGTGAAATGTCTGCAGGTTTTATCATGAAAAAATATGACTTTTTATTCACTTGTTTATTTTTATTAGCCTGGTACTAGCTAATTTGAATGAAATTTGTAAAGAATGTTACTATACTGAATATTACTCTACCATATTATTACCATATTACCATACCATATGAAAAGACACTTTTACGTATTTAATAAGTGTGGTGGTACCGCGCTGGATCACTAATTCAACTATTCTATGTTCAGATGTGATTATTAGGTCTAGTCTCGATGGTTCTTCTTCATTTCTATACCTAGTGTTCTCCTGTATCCACTGCGTCATTGTATGGTCAATAATCATCTCGAGTAGAACATTTCCCCATGAGCCGTCTCCACCCTTTATTGTCATCTCTTCCCAGCAGACTTCTTTGCAATTAAAGTCGCCCATCATAACTATTCTTCCTCCATCTTCCATTATCTTACTTAATGTTATCTTTGTGTCCTCTAACATACTTTTATGTTCACTCTCTTCCCACGAGGCTGTTTTCGGAGGCACATAATTTATCACAAACTTTCTGTTCTTCTTATCTCTGTCTTCCACTTCGATTATAATCATCTCTACGCTATTCTTTCCATATGTGACACTCTTCACGTTTATATCCTTCTTAGTCAGGAACATAACTCCACCCCCTTGCTTTGTCTCTTTGTTTCTAATCCAATAATTATATGCGTCATGTCCTACACTGTTGGGTGGTAGTGGACCTTTTAATTTCGTTTCTACAATTCCCATTATGTCCGGTTCTTTTTCCTTCAGATAATCATTCAGCTCATTCAATCCTGTAATTAATCCATCTATGTTTGTGTAAGTTACTTTTAGTTTTCTGCCACTTCCATTGTATTCTCTGTTTCCATTTTGTTTTTCTCTAGTATTTCGAATTTCTTTACTTTCATATTCACTACTCTCCAATAGAATTTCTCTTTTTCTGACCCTATTCTGTTCTCGTTTTTTTCCTTAGCTTGTTGTCTTTTCATTTTTTCCTCTTCTCTTTCCTCTTTATTCATTTCCCTTTTTATCAATACCTTTTTATATTGTTCACTTGCTGCTAGTTTCCCTGTTTTTGATAAGATATTCTCTGCCATCGTTTGTGACCTGAATTTAATCTTAATTGGTCTGGTCTTATCTGTACTATACTTTCCGAGTCTAAACTTCCCTTCAATTTGTTTCATTATTTCAGGTTCATCTTCCTGAACTAATTCTAGTAATCTGCTTACTTTTTCATTTTCCTCATTGATTCTTGTGGTTCTATCTGGGTTGTGTTTCTCTTCCATTCCTAATATAATTATACATTTCTTTTTATCTGCTAAGTCTCTTACTATATTCTCCTTTTGTCTCATCACTTTAATAACTGAGTCTTCAGTTTGTTCTTTCATTTGCTGTTTAATTATGTCAGTAAATGCAACTTTACTGTTTTCTTGGATTGTCTTCCAACCCTTAGCTTCTTTAGCTATGGCCTCTTTGTTTTCTTTATTATTCCTCTTTAATTCTTCATTCTCCTCTTTTACTTCTTTTAATTGTCTTTTTAGTTCTTCTATTTCCTTAGTTAAGTTTTTGTTCGCCTTCTCTAGTTCTTCCAATCTTTCAACCCTTTGCGCAATTTCTAACATTCTACCGAACCTACTCTCCCAATGTTCGGTCATTTGTTAAAGTTTTTGTTCTAGTCTTGCCAGTCGGGGGAGGTTGGTATCCCCCCCCCCCACTCATTAAATCCATGGAAATGATTATCCTCACCTTCTATTGTGCTGCTCATATCTATGTTTCTAATCTTTACATTTTTGTTAGACCCTTCATCATCACTAAATTGATCCGGTCCGCGTTTGTTTACATGGCATCTACCTGTCTGGACCAAGTCCTCTCCTTCCTCATTTCCTTCCATTTCCCTCAGTAATCCCTCCCCTTCTCCTTTTTCCTCACTTTCCCCCTACACCACAAGCAATCCCCTTCCCTGCAAATACAATAGGTACTTCCTTTGCATTGAGATCCACGAAAATTTCACTTTTTCTTCAGGACGTCAATCCTCGCCGTCTGTCCGACGTAAGTGTGTGTGTGTGTGTGTGTGTGTGTGTGTGTGTGTGTGTGTGTGTGTGTGTGTGTGTGTGTGTGTGTGTGTGTGTGTGTGTGTGTGTGTGTGTGTGTGTGAGAGAGAGAGAGAGAGAGAGAGAGAGAGAGAGATAGAGAGAGAGAGAGAGAGAGAGAGAGAGAGAGAGAGAGAGAGAGACCACAGCATTACCCATAGATCGTGATCTAAAATAATGGTGAATCACACACTTGTGGAAACTGGAGGACTTAGAGGGATTTTTTTCAGTGGATAGGTACTATGTAAATTTAAATATAAATGGAGGAAGATATCAAACGGAACATGGCCTGGCGTATCAATGACAACTCTTGTTGACAGACGCCACTGACGTCATAAGATAATCATGTTGGTTCTTTGTCGACTTGTGACCAATTAAGGTTTATTTGCTACGCCTTGTCCGGAACAGTTATTTTGTCTTCAATATCATAATTTAAATTCATTATCTATATTACTGAGGAATAATAGCACTACCTAACATATAACAAGTGTAAATATGAAATGTAACAAAATCCATATGCCTCTTTTATGAAGTTAAAGAATTTGGTTTGTTGCTCACCAATCGTTGATTTCGAACGAGGTGTTGTAGTAACGGCTACTTCAGTGCGTCCTCACACCTCGGTGATAATGCACGGCAGTGACAGTTACAGGAATTTAATCCCTTTCTTATTGAGTGGTACAAATATTTTCTATTTTGGCTGTGAACAGGTCATCTTATTTGTCTACACGCGAAACCCCCTTCTGTAGCAGAGGGGCATTCAAATACCCGTTTACATCGTTTCCCAGCAGACCACGATGCAAGGTAAATAGATCAAATAAAAACTAATAGTGGATCAATTGCAGAATCCCCACTCACGACCTACCCCGCGATGATAGTATGGAGCCCGAGGTGCTCCGCCGTCGCTGAGGACATGGTAATGTTTTTTTTTTTTTTTTTTTAAACTAAATTAATCTAACCATCAATGCTCCCAAACCGTAGACTGAGTAATAGAAAAACGTTCCCATGACCTGAGTAACGGGGCACGGACCTTCGGTGATCGGTGTATTTACTCGTAGTTACCCGTCTTTGTATCTTTCAGCATCAAGTTTGTTCTTAAATTCTTGTATAGTTTTTGCATACACTGTTGCCTCATCCAATTTGTTCCAAACATCCACCATTCTTTTTCAGATCTCTTCTATAACTATCATTGTTTAGTTTATTTGCATGTCCTCTTCTTTTTTTCTTATTCCATTTTAATAAATAATCTCTGTCGAGGACTTCCTTCCCTTTCATAATTCTGTAAACGGTCAGTAGATCTCCCCTTTCTCTTCTTTGTTCCAGGGTTGGTAGTTCCAGTTTGGACAATCTTTGTTCGTATGTCAATTTAGAGAGAGTTGGTGCCAACTTTGTCGTTGCTCTTTGAATTCTTTCTAATTTCTTTATATTCCTTTTAGTATTGGGTGTCCATAGTGTCGCAACGTACTCCAATCTTGGTCTTATCTATGTAACTAATATTTTCTTTACCATTTCCTCATCCAAGTAGTCAAAGGCCACTTTCATTGATTTTGGTAAATTGAAGGTTTCTCTGACTATTTTCTTGATATGCTTGTCTGGTGACATGTCTTTGCTGATAGTTACTCCTAGGTCCCTTTCCGAGCCAACTTTTTTAACTTCTTTGTGCCAATTTCATATTGCCCGGATATTCTATTTTTACTTTTTCCAAACTCCATTATACTACATTTCTTGATGTTAAAGTTCACTTCCCCCTTTTGACTTCATTCCCAAATTTTATCCAGGTCTTTCTGTAGTGTGTGTGTGTGTGTGTGTGTGTGTGTGTGTGTGTGTGTGTGTGTGTGTGTGTGTGTGTGTTTGTGTGATTCACCATGGTCTTGGATCACGTGTTGGATTTGTGATCGACAGCTATTTCCCTCCCGGAAGAGAGCTCAGAACTCATATATAACCGATCTATGGCTAATGCTGTGACCTTACACGCACACACATAATTTCCCGCAAACGAGAGTTGGAGTAACGACTCGCAGCGCAGCGATACTGAAATTATTTCACCTCTGGGCGGGATCTGAATCCAGACTGCCGCAGTGGCGGCCGCGAACGCTACCACTGCGCCATCGAGTGTGTGTGTGTGTGTGTGTGTGTGTGTGTGTGTGTGTGTGTGTGTGTGTGTGTGTGTGTGTGTGTGTGTGTGTGTGTGTGTGTGTGTGTGTGTGTGTGTGTGTGTGTGTGTGTGTGTGTGGAGGGAGGGAGGAGATTCTACAATTGGCCCCCTATAGTTTTAAAACGTGCATAATTCTTGTGTTGTCACAGTAACGTCAATGATTATACATGCGTCAGTTCCAGATCAATGACGATTGTTCCCATGAGAATAAATGAGCTGGCAACGTCCAGGTTTTTTTGGGGTTTACTAAATTATTCAGTTCATGTAAGTGAATTCTTGGAAAGCTGCACATACCTTGGTAGTGTAGTGCATAACAGTCGTGGGTCGTTTTAGGAAGATTTGCTCAGGTAGAGTATATGACGTTGCCGAGGCCTGTCACCCAGCATGATTCGTGAACGCCAGCTCCAGCTGTGTGGGCATATGGCACACATCCTTGATGTTGATCCCATCCGTAGGATTATCTTCTCAATAGAAAACGAAGGCGCACAAAACTCAAGGATATAGCATTGTGGAACAAGTCTACTGATCCATCTGAGAACTGTTGGAATGGGTGGGACGAATGGGTGGGTGGTTGGTTAGGGGAACCATGGATAATCCTATTTGCGATACTTCGGAATTATTTTTCTTTATCGATGAAGTATCAAAATATTGCAAGGAAATTTTACATGGCTGCGGGGGATGGGTGGGTTAGAAGCGATCGAACGCGATGTTTACCTCGCTGTATTGGATAAGTATTTGACTCCAGATGGTTTAGAAATAAGGTCGAAAACAGTCCACATAAGTTTGGGGCGGGAAGCAACGGTCTGGTATAACAAACATGCTTTATATTTTCCTTGCAACTTGCACTTGGAAAGTTGTCAGTGAATATCATTTATATGTATTCCTTGAAATAATCTTTTAAACTGAGTATGAATTACTGATGGATTTTTCCGTCCCACCCCACCATCGAAAACTAAAAATAATAAAGGTACCATAGAAAAGGTTTAGCGACGTGCAACAAAACAGGTCCCAAAACTGTCCCACCTTTCATACTCTTTCAGATTCAGAACGTTTGAACACCCAACCATGCATATCGAAGACAAAGGGCGAACATTCTCCATCTTTTCAAAATCACAAAAAGACTTGACCTGGTCAGCACTAATAATTACTGTAACATCTGTAACCACTCATTGCTCGAGCCCAGCCTGGCACGTATCACAAGAGTTCACCAATATAAATTACCAGGTACAATACTCCCACGGTGTCAAATAAAACTTTTTCTCAACTAGTGATACAGATGTGGAACAAACTAAATGAGGAAACCGTCAAAGCACAACCATCAGTTGCTTCAAGGGACGCATGGCTAGAGATTGGCAGAAACACCTTGACCTATACAACTACATCTTCTACTGAGTCAGTTAAGTCAGCCTACAAATTCAACGAACAACAACCTTGGGTACGGTCTCACCACTCTCGTGGGTATCTATTGACCAATACATAAGGTAGTACAATGTTAGGGAAATTGTCCTCATGACGGACCTCACCTCTCCTCTCCCCTCGCCTCTTCTACTGGCCCGTCCCACGACCTTAATGACTCACAAAGTGGTCCCACGGGACACGCGCCCACCCTGCTGCGTCGGGTCGACCAAAGCTTTCTTGAGGCCCATGGATGGGACAGAGCCTCTTCGAAGAAACGCGTGTGGTTCGGACCTCGATGACTGCACCTAGGTCAGCTGCATAGGGACGGACAACAGTTCTTTGAGGAACTCACGTGTAGTACCAGCATCGTTCCCAGCGATGACTAACCTGCACCTCTGCCAGCCACGTGAGCCACGTGAAAACGGACAACGATCCTTTGAGGAACGCACCCTCCCTCTGGCTGACTCAGCGGCGTGAGAACGTTTTGCGTCCGACTTCCCAGGCATCGATTTTGACCTCGCACCAATTAAGGGCACGGGTCATGACTTACCCATGTATATATATACAAAGGACGAACACCGAAGATTCAAATCGCCTCGGACCATCATATTGTGAGCCTGGTTCGCGGCCTCCTTGCTTTCTCACCTCCCCCCTCCACAAGCAGATCGCCTTGAAACGCACAAGTCGTCACCTCCCTCACCGTCTCGTTCCCTTCCCCTTTTCTAGCCCTTAAAGTGAGCCATATAACACTGGTGCCCAAATACATTGCTAAATAAAACCAAATTCCTCCATCAGAGTTTGCCTTCAAAACTAGCCTAACTTTTGGCGCCCAACAAGGGGCAGACTACCAACCTAACATTTGGCGTCCAATGTGGGATAGGCTACCAGCCCAGCACACATCATGTCAGCGTTCGAAAAAAACATTCGGTTATCGATATTTTGGATATAGAGTGCTTATCCACTTTCGACTGAGTAGGCAATAATCTACTTTGTATCAAAAATCTCAATTTGCACGATAGCCCTTGCCAAATTATTAAGTTGTTACCTTGCCATATTTAAATTCAATGCATTGCCGATACCCACGCTAGGTAAGACATTATACTCGTATATATGTTGGATGTAACTCTACCTTTGAAATTGGGAACCACGCACGCCGAGTTGCAAAGCGTACCTCCTCTGAGCTGCAAATGTGGTTCAAAGGGCCTGTCATTCGACAATTTCTCGGCTCAAACGAGCACTCCTTTTCTTATCCCCTTTTCTTATCGCCCTTGCCCAGATGTTAATTGAGAATATATCCCTACTGAGGAGTTAAGGTCTAGAGATGTCCGTATTGTCTTTCCTACACATACCTTAGAGGTGATTTGTTCCGATGTTGGTGCGAACGGCTTGTGCGTGATAGCTTCAAGAACTTTTTCACCGCCACTTGCCTTATTCACCCTCAGCAGCACCACGTTTCGGAAGCTGGTCGTCTGGGAGAAGATTGGCCTTGCGAAGGGGTTGGGGGAATGAAATGATACATGAAAAACTTATTTCGGGCTTATAACTGCAAAATTGCATATATGCACGTCACACACATGCGTGCGCACGCATGCTCATATAATGCTGGAATCAAAGGGCAAAATTATGTAAGGAAAGGCGTAATGAAGGTATTAAAGACTATAGACAGATATAGATTGTGGGGAGGTGAATTGGATGGAGTGGGAAGCGGAAGTGATGAATCATGGGGCAATATGCTATTAAATGAAACAATGAGCATTGGGTAAAAAACAATTTGTAGAGGTGAAGATACACTAACAATATTGGATCTATTGCTATTGAATCTACTATAGTAACTATACCAATGTCCTACAGGTAAAAATGATCATTTGGTCATCGAATTCCACATGACAGAAGGGAATATTGGTAACGAATAAATTTCTTGCAGAGAATTCCACTTTGGCTAAATCTAATCATAGTCAATTTGACGATGAAAAATTCCACCGTACCATAAAAAGCAGGTAAAAATACCATTAAATTATGCAAACATTAAGAATGTGTTAAGATATAGGTGAAGGTGCGTTCTAAACCAACTCCAGTTTTCGGGTCCAGCTGAAAAAGGGCTGTGCTTTGCTGTCTTGTCTTTGAATCTAGGAGTGTGACAGGGATGGACGTTATTGACAATTTGAAATGTTGACGGTATGGTTGAAGATCAAGTATAATAAAAGTCAGGGTAGTAGTCAAAGGAGACATGACATTTCAATGCTGATATGCAGTGTCCCTAGGTGGGCTTACAAGTCTGGGGTATAATTAAAAAGTCCCATCATAGGACAGATATGAGATTTCAAGGGTATTCAAACCAATTTCTTTTGCATTCTGTATGCGTTTTCAACTTCACAGACAAAAACTAAGAACAGGGAACTACTGTAATTTCTAGTAATGTAACTGCATCTGAGATTTCAAAACCTGACCGATAATTTGGAAATGCTGGATTTTGAAGAAGTCTACTGCTTCCAGTCATGTATATTACATGAAGGGGATTTCCTTGAAGGGAAAGGGACGGAGATTTTGCTTCCTCATCTAATGATTGTACAGCACTAGCGAGTATCTCCGATGAAAATATTGTACCATGTTTCTTTATCTCACTCTCCATCGAACTAATTGCCCTTCAAGCTGGCAGAGTGATTATGGCAGTCTGTTGGAAAATAAATTCTGGTTCATTGTAGTTGTATGATGGATGGCCTCTAGCTCCGCAATCTTTATGAAAAGGATTACATCCATATGTTCTGGTTTTGTTGTTGTTTTCTGCATGTTTGTGGTAAATGTTTTATTACACAATTTACGTTTGTTCTCGGTTATGATAAATGCTGAAGTTATGATCTGTGGCATGTCTCCAGTAGGTCGATATAGTCGGCGGGAATCTCCTTAAGGTGGATAAATGTTGTTACAGTTAATCATTCATGATAATTATCATTATCTATTAATGTACTTTCTTTGGACTTAGCCATGAGTCGATGAGATACTAAAGTCGATGGTCAAATCCATAGTCGAAGAAATACAACTGAGAAGTAAGACAAAACAAGTCACAGTTCTCTGCAAGATTGGAGGTAAATATGATTACGTCTTATTGTATTTGTTGACACATTGTATACTGTTTATGTATGGCATCTAATTTTTGTATCACACACTTCGTTTAAATCATCTATGCAAAGAGTTTTGCAACGTTGGATTCTGGATTTGCTTTTGGTCTGGATGCCAGTTGATAAGACAAATTGTAGGCTGTACAGTAAATTTGTTTCATGTGAATGCAGCGTTACAGAATATATATATATATACATATATATATATATATATATATATATATGCAAAAAGATCACAAAACCACGTGATCCAATAAATTGCTGAATAACCACAAAGGCAACCAGAAAAGAAACTAAAATTACCAAGAGCGCTTTCGTGATATTTCACATCTTCAGGTGAAAATTGGCTTTGATGGAATTTGAATGATGGATATTACCGTGGGTGAATCTACCTCAAACCCATGGCGGACAGACAATTCAATTTCATAAAATTAAGACCCAACGTATCAGACCTTTTTAATGTTAATTCAAGAGCGGTTTATTTGGATTGAATCTGGAGAAAGCTTTCGAAGAGGTACCTACCATAAGATCGAGGTGGAAGTTGGAATACATAGAGATACAAGAGATACAAGAGATACAAGAGAAGTGATTAATGGACCCACAGATTTCGGCACTGGTACCTGTGATGTTCCTAACATTCCGCTAAATTTGTTCAGTACATCTCCAAGCCAATCCAACTTCGAAAGAGAAAAGCAATTGTATCAAATTTGAAAATCTGAACACCCTTCGAAACATCCAGAGAAGACAATTTAATCAAATCTCCTGGGAATACCCAAAACACAAGTCGACCAGCTAATGTTAACTTTTATTGCAAAGGGATTATCCCTTTAGTATTAAAAGAACGGGGACATTAGGAGATCTCATAAAGACATACAGCCAGCCTATGATATGATTTTAAGGCTAACTGTTTCCAAATTAATAAAAAAGTAACTGATTAATACATTGAACAAAACATCTTTGTCGCAACTAAATTTGAAATTCAATTGTTTATTAAACTGATGCTTAAATATATACACACTTTAAATTTTATATGGGGCATTTCAGGAAATAATACAGTGAACTTCATTTTATTTTCCCTACTTGAGTATTTTATGACATTTTTTATTTTTATCCATTTATTTTTTACTTCGATTTATTTATTTATTTGTTGTTGTTTTTTCCATAAGCCCATCGTCATTCTGCTTACAGGCGGCTTCCCCACGGGTGAAAACTATTAGGTCTATGTTCGCCTTTCCTATACACAAGAACACTAGTCCGTCCGAATGGCTCTGTCAACTTACCTCACACTGCCTGATTGTCTTTTGCGTCAAACATACGAGCGTAACACCCAGTGAGGAGTGGGTGCGACGAAGATATTGTCACAGCGTCAAGTTTGTTGTTGGCAGAGTCGCTCAGGCGGACCAGAGGACTGGACTGGTCTATATAACTCCCAGTTCCCTTCCTTTCTTCTCCTCTTTCATTCTTGATACTCCTTTTCTCTATTCCCCCCTCCTACTTTTCTCTCGTAATTGCCTCCATTTAAACCAGTGGCTCCGAAACTAGGGGCCGCTCCTTCCCAGGGAGGCGTGGTGAAGATACAAGGGGGGCGTGAAATCATTTGCTCAAAAATACGTACATAAAGATGTACATACATGCATACATACATACATATACCAACAACTTTTCCCCACATACTCCACTCCCATTCACCACTCTTCTCTCCCTATTTTCTTAGCTCGTCCTGGATAACTGGTCATCCCTGCATCTCACCCAGTGCCCTGGGTCAGAAGCAATGTAGCAAGACAGCGCACCCACAGCAAGGCCGCTTCATTTAATCGGCGACCCCCCACCTTTCCGTCCCCTCATGCAGAACTGGAGAAGACGGGGAGAAATCCCTTCGGGCTGCGAGAAAATATCCCTCACACATACTCCCTCACCCCCATCCCCCACCCACTCCCTTCCATGCATCACAGCATCATCCATACACAACCATTCTCCATCCACCCCTATCTTCTGTCTTCTCCCTTCCTTCTCCAACAAACATTCTCCTCTTTCCCAATGCCCCTTTTACCCCATCCATCCATCTCATCGTTGTTCGTCCCTTCATGTTCATTCTTTCCACCTCTGCCTTCCACACCTCTTTTACTAATATTTCTTCGCTCATTCTTTCCATGTGTCCAAACTATCTCAATACTCTCCTCAAAAATAATTGTTTAATAATAAAGAAATAATTTCAAGAACAAGTATCTGCCGTTACATACGCGCAAAGTATAATTCCGTCGGTCACCCCAACCAGTTGTTTTATATAATTTATAATTATATACAATATATTCAATGTGTAATCATATGGTATATAATTTCATATAAATACAGAAAAGGGGGGGCGTGCGAGTCTCCTGGAAGCAAAAAAGTGGGCGTCATATAAGATAGTTTGGGAGCCGCTGATCTAAACACTCCTGAACTTACACATAGGATGGCTCTTTGTGTCGAAGAAAGATGTGCAACCACTATTCCCCTTTCGGTGATCTCGTTTCACATACCTGAAGTCACCCTTGGCGGCCAGACTCACGAGGACGACGTGCGTAGGAAACCAATCGGGATTTGCCGAGGCGAAGAAGCTTTCCACTACTTCGGAGACTTCGAAGACAATCACGCACACTGTCGAGATGGTGGTGTATCTCTTCGTTTGAAGCTCTTTCGCGTAGATATTATTCGGTACTTCCGTGTCGTTGCCTACGTAATTTGTCTCGTTCTCTGTGTTTGTGTTTAAGATAGGAAAGGTTTGTGTGATACTTATGTCCGGACTGGACGTTTGGTCTTCGTCGTCGTCTTCATGGGAGATCATCAACGAGACTATGACGGGTCGCTCGGTCTCGGATCTCAGATAGTTCTGAATCACCTCCTGTGCTGCTAAGGATTCGTCGTGGAAAATGAGGATGGTGGCAAAATGCTGGAGGGTATAACGGAGGAGATTGTGGAATATCAAGGACAGCAGATCTCCATTGTGGTTAGCAGGGATTGGGACAACGGCTTGGACGTCACCCATCATTGACATGACAGACTTCGGAAGTGCATCAAGCGATTTCGTAGACAAACTCGAACTTGAACGAGTCACTCTTCGTAAGGACGAAGCACTGGGGACGACCTGTTCGACGGAAGGTTTGGGATCCTCAGTGTTGAAGTTGCATACGACTTTCGAATCTAGTTGTGAGTGACGAATCTTCGATTCCACTGGTCCCCCGACTTCTGTAGGAGGAAAAAGCGTGTCTTTATATGCTGCGAGAGTGGAAGTAAATTTGTGACCAGAATATATTGTGAATATTGATGGATAAAACTAATTTAGATTATCAGTGCGTAGACATGTACCTGTACATCTAAACACACACACGCGCACACACATGAGAACATAAGAATGGAAGAGACTGCAAGACACCATAAGACCTACACTAGGCAGCTCCATGCCCCTTACCACCATCCCTATTCATAAAGTTATCTAATCCTCTCTAACAACCAACTGTTTCAGCGCTTACTACATGGTTACAAAGTCGATTCCATTCGTTAACCAGTTTTTAAACCAGTTCTTGAATGTTGCCTAAATTTAAACAAATACCGAAGAATGTGGTCCTGGATAACGCCAGATGGTTTTTATTCAGAAGAAATCACCCATCAAAGAATTGACATGATGACGTTAAATGAACTCTTCACAAATCTATTCCAACCAACGGCAAAGTATTCTAGTCTAATAGTATACATCATTTTCTGAATCAGGGGAAGGGTAAACACCTGACCAATATGTCTATAAACTAATTGATATGTGGGTTTGTTTGTCTGTATATTTAATTTTTGCTCTTATTTTTCCGATATGCTTCTACAGTGGTTATGGAATATTGTAATTCGCAAAAAAAAAAAAAAAAAAAAAAATCGATTTGTTGGGGACTGTGCATGAGTTTCTTTGTTCAGCCTAAAACCTTCCCCTGGTAAAAATAAATAAATAAATATAAGCAGAGGGGGGAAATGCGTTTATGAGTTATGTGGAAACTCATAATCGACCACCCCCGTGCTCCCATCCCCAGTACCAGCTTGGGAAAAGACTTACCCTCAGGGAGGCCTCCAATGGGTCGAAGGATCGAAGTCTTAACTCCCGAAAGGCACACAAGGACCAGCAGACAGGCGGCGGCAGACGCCTGGGTTTCCGATCCCATCGTGACAACTCAGATCCTCTCCACACTAGACTGCCCAGGTCTTCAACTCAACTGTATAGACATTAGCAAGCTTATTGGCGGCAGTATTTGGAACCACAGTAATCATATTTGTTGTTCTCACTTGTGGTGTTGCTATGTCTAAGGCACCCATACATAATTTCTGTATATTCGTGTATACAAAGATTGAATTCATAGACCGTGGGCCAAAATTTGTGCGATGACTTTCCGAAGCAACTCTTGCGAAGCAACTTTAAATTCTTATGGGCACTTAATTTGGACCATAGTGATGCTAAATCGTCAATGTTCCCACGTTTTCACACGCACGGTAAATAACTACAGCTAATCAAACTTACGAGTAGAAGTGTTAGTTCGTACAGTAGCCGCTGGATGGCTACGGCCCGCGTATATTTTCAGCTTTTCTTCAATAATAACACAGATCTGGCCACTGCGAGGGTGTTTCACGCCTACAAGATGAAGCAATGTATCAAGATTCTGGTTAAACTTGACAGTCTACTCATCTATTACCAAAATTGACAAGAATTTCCCCCAACTCAAATACATTCATTAGTCTTAATCTATACCACCCGGGGATCAGTTTTCCTAGCTATCCCACTCAGAGAAATCAAAGAAATTAGGGAATCTTAGTTAAAGACGTAATTAAATTGTAGGATTTCCTTCGATATTTTCTATTTTATGCATATGAATTCTGCATACAAATCTTATATGATATTTTCTAGTCTTCACTAAGTAAATTAAGAATTGAATAAGTCAAAACTAGGAAAATACAATATACTGTGCTGCCTATATTAGTTGTCTACAATCATATTAATTACATATATACATTTCAATTATTCACATAAATTTATAATATTTATATATATAGATTTAAATTATTTACGTGAATTTGATCATAAGATTTCCTCATTTCTTTGATTTCTCTGACTGGGCTAGCTAGAAAAATTGAGCCCCTGGTGGCAGAAAAAACTAACTAGTGTATTTGAGTTGGGGGGAATTTTTGTAAATTTTGGTAATAAATGAGTATAGACTACTAAACTTAACCAGGATACATTGCCTCATCTTGTAGGAGTGAAACACACTTGGAGTGGCCAGATCTGTTTTATTATATTGAAGAAAAGCTGAAGATAAGCGAGATATGACCACCTGGCGGCTACTGTATGAACTAACACCTACGTTCGTAAATTTGATTAGTTGTAGTTAATGAACATGCAAGTGAAAGTGTGGGAAAACTGATGTTTTAGCACCACTATAGTCCAAGTTTGGTGCCCATAAGAATTTAAAGTTGCCTTGCGAACGTTTCAACGGAATTTCTTATAGTGATTGCCCTTCTATGGATCTCGTTTTACCTATGTATTTATCATTGTCATTATCATAGAAAGGGCTTTGGCTCCTTTTCTTTCAGCATTGAGAAACAAATTGTCTTCCCAGTTAAATATGGTGTTCTATATGTATACAGAAAAAATGTATACATGCGTATACATGCACTCGTTTGAATCAGTAGGCGCAACTACGATAACAGAGACAACTTAACGTCTTACATACATTACCTCTGAAGGGACGATCCGATTTCAAGATCTCTGATCGTCTGGTTCATCTTCAGCCTCCGTAGTCGCTTTTATTGGCGTCTCCTGATTCCGAAGGAGTCTCCGGTGACTTGTCCGATAAAGGTCTTCGGACGTTTGACATGATAAATGAACGTCTCTGTATTCACATTGATTACGAATGTAGAAGTTGCTTCGTGGTCTCATTTCAGCGACTAAACAGAACTGAATTATGCACAGTAAAAAAATTGTGCTTCCTGTTTCACGGTGCAGGACCCTTGGAGAAGGACTGATGTAATATTGTCCACACCTTAAAGATGATTTGGTTAGTATTCAGAACATTTACAGGACACTGAAGTATTTCAGTATGCTTCTACTGATGGTGTAATATTAAAAGTGTAATTCTAACCGTGAGAAGCATTGTTTGTCTCTAACAGATAAGGGATCAGTTAAGTCTTCATTGTGGTAGATAATCTAATCTTACTTTATGAATACTAGTTCCACCGAATCGAAAAGTCGGCACTCAAACCATGGTTACATTCCCAATTCTTCGGCAACAAAGCATATTTGCATCCTACGCACGTGAGCTCATACCTCAGCTTATATCTTGGACAAATTCCAGTCAAAGT
>NC_134778.1:86456563-86474063 GCF_046742065.1 Oratosquilla oratoria
ATTGACGAGGTCCTCAGTATTGATAGTATGTTGAACCCAAAGAAAGAGGTATGCAGTTACAAATTAAACAGTGTTCTCAATCACTGGTGTAGAAACACTTTTGTTTTTAATGTTTCGGCACCTATCCTTCGGCGGCTGGATGCCGTAACGCGCCTATCCACATCAACTTAATCATCATCACCCATGCAACCTTTTCAGATTTCGATTAATTCTGCTATTATGTAGTACGATTTGCTGAAACTATGCATTCTGAAAAGTATCATGATTTTTTTAATAATGATATTATTTTTTTTATTCTATTTTTACCTGTTTATTTTTATTTATTTATTTATTTATTTATTTATTTATTTGTTTATTTATTTTACTACCTACTGTTTACGCACCACCTTCACGTAACAAAAATGTTTCTCAAAACAAAATATTCTGCGCTAACGCAGAGACTTCAGGAAAGGCAACATCGCCATCCGAATCCTATTTTCAAAGTATATGATGCTTTCTTGAACCAAATGTATCCACTTTCCGATTCTGTGGATCGACTGTGGTGGAATGGGAAGTGGGGTGGGGGACATTTTCTTCGCCTCCTCTGTAATGAACCATCAAGTTGCCGTACCTTTATAAAATATGGCTAAGTTTTCACTCATTCATCTTGTTCACTTCCATACGTTCTCTGTGCGTGCCTTCCGATTTAAGAAGCCCGCATCCCTTGTCGCCCTCTCTTCTATTCCTGCCCAAATCCCATTTCTTCTTCTTCTTCTTCTGATTTTTCTTCTTCTTCTTCTTCTGGTTTTTCTTCTTCTTCTTCTTCTTCTTCTTCTTCTTCTTCCTTTTCTTCTTTCACTTCTTCTTCTTCTTCTTCTGGTTTTTCTTCTTCTTCTTCTTCTTCTTCTTCTTCTTCTTCTTCCTTTTCTTCTTTCACTTCTTCTTTTTCTTTTTTCTTTTTCTTCTCCTTCTTCGTTCTCTTCTTTTTCTTTTTCTTCTCCTTCTTCTTCTTCTTATTTAAGTTTTATTTATTCATCATACATTTGTATATTTCTATTTGTTAAATAATCACTTTCTCTACTGAATTTGTTATGATTTTATTATATTGTGTTTAATAATTTATTCACTTAATTCTTTATTTCTTTCTCCACTTGTTTATCTATTCGTTTTTTATTCATACATCCGTAAATTTATCTATTTAATATATTCATTTACTCTCTATGTTTATTTGTTTAACTATTTTCCCTATTTGTTTACATCACTATTTATTCATTATACATAGTCTGCTGCAATTCATTTTATTATTTCGAAAGAGGAAGAAGAGAGAAAAAGCGAGAAAAAGAGAAAATGAAAGAGGGAAAGAGATGGAAAGTGAGAGAGGGGAGAATGTTATAGATCGATAGATAGGTAGATGGTTTGGTAAGTGGCTATAAAGAGGATCATTGTTGTCTCAATAACCCCACAGAGCCCGGCAACGGTACTCAAGCTTCCTGATGTCTTTCCTCGTAACTAAATCAGATGGGTGAGCAGATGCCGTTGGCAAATTCCCTATTGTAAAAAATAAATAAACAAACAAATGAATAGATAGATAAATAGATGAATAAATAAATAAATAAATAGATAAATAGATAAATAGATAAATAGATAAATAAATAGATAAATAAATAAATATAATAAATAAAAAGAGAGAAATAGTTACAGCTGATAGAAAAAGATCTTGGGGCGCCGTCCGCAAACTAAGTGGGGGTGGGGTGGGGTGGGGGTGGGGGTGGGGGTATTGTTGAACACGAGCGGTAAGACCATTCTCTTTCACATCTGCCCAAAAGAAACGACACTCGCAGGTGTCCATTATCTTTCCCATTGTTAGATGATTGGTAGTGAGTGAAAAAGAGTGGGAATGGTTGGTAGACTTGACGAATTGAAAAGAAAAATATTGGTAGCGTTAGCAATATTTTCTTGAAATGGAGCACGGCTTAAATGCATTAAGCATGCTACGTATAAAAGGTCTTTTATCGTGAAATCATAGGGCCTTCAAAATTCATGAAGTTTTGATTGGACAGGTTGACATTCCGACACAAGCTCCCACGCGCGCGCGCACTCTGGCTGGTGTAGTGGTTAAGGGCTCGCGACGATCCGAGATCAACCCCTGTTCTGGGATTAAAGATTCTACTAAACCTTGAACTTGCTACTATCCCTCTTGAGCAAGTGGATTGTGTGTATGATAACGGTCTAGAATAATGTGTTGGACTCATGATCAACAGATATTTCCTTCCTGGATGAGAGCTCAGAGCTCGTGGTCCGATCTATGGGTAATGTGATCTTAGACACACACATACGTACACACACACACAACCACTTGCCCCCCCCCCCCCGGATTGGAGTGCCGGCTCGCAGAGCAGAGTTGCTGAAAAATTCAGCTTTGAGCGGGACTCGAACCTGGATCGTTGAATTAGTGGTTGAGAGCGGTGCCACTTCACCGTCGAGCCGTGTATGTGTGTGCGTGTGATGTTACACATTGTGTGTATGTATATATATATATATATATATATATATATATATATATATATATTCTGTTGAAAACGAGAGCAAACTAATTAGAAACTAATTTCTTCTGTAAAATTTCTAGCTTTCTGAAAGTAGATTCCTGTGGAAAAGAGAGAAGTGAATTTCCAATAGACATTGAGAATTTGTATTGAGAAAACTAAACACGCAATACAGAAAATAAAATAAAAACAAAACACAGCAGGAAAGTCCAAGACGTTTCGCAGATCGTTCTGCATCTTCAGTTGGAGTGTAGACATGTAAACAAGTGATCTGTGTATATATATATATATATATATATATATATATATATACACATATATATGTATATATATATATGAAGTAAGACAAATATTGGAACAGTCACATTTGACTCTCCTCAGCTTGGCTAATGCTATTTTGTTGATATCCCAATAATTTATCCAGAAAAGTAGTTAATGTGCATCATAGACCAACAGAAGACATAAACCTTGGAGTTTATAAATTACCCTGCTCAGGATGTGAAGAAGTATATTGGGGACAAACGGGTAGAGAATTGCAAACAAGAATAAAAGAACATAAAAACTCAGTCAAATGCGCACAACAGAGCCAACAATAATCTCCGCATAAATTGGGACGAGGCAAAGTTCATATTCAAATCTAAATGTAGTTTTAAAAGGAAAATCATGGAATCTTCCCTAATCAAACAATTCCCTAACTTTAATATATCAAGTGGACAATGGTGACCTGATTACATAACCACCTTGGCAGTTGATAAATTACTTCCTTCCATAGTACAGTAAAAGCGGACGACTTGCCACAAAGCCCGCGCACTATCATAGATGCTACCTGAAGTGTCATGTCCATGTTCCTTCACACCATCCCTCTCCTCTGTATAATATAAGATATGCGTTTTCTCTTGACTTTGTATTCCGCTGAAGAGGATCACAGCCAGTGATCGAAATATATAGAAATCATTATTTCCTTTCTTTTCTTAACTCAATTAACAGTGGGTTTTTAATGTATCTACTAATGTGTTACGACATTTCTTTGGCAGTGATATATATATATATATATATATATATGTGTGTGTGTGTGTGTGTGTGTGTGTGTGTGTGTGTGTGTGTGTGTGTGTATATATATATATATATATATATATATATATATATATATGTATATATATATATATATACACGAACACACACACACATACACACATACATACATGCATATATATATATATATATTATATATATATATATAAAAGTCGCGGGTAGTAGACACGCCTCTTGAAAAGGCCTTAGAATACTATTTTGAATATTACAAACGTTGTTTTAATGTTTTTATAATTTATATTGTTTATGATGTAAATAAATGTTGAAATTTCATGTTAAACAGTTATTTTTATAGTATGATAGTGATTTTTTCACGAAATTAGAGTAAAACAGACTTGTACTCACCAATAATGAAAGGTTCATTGAATCTTTCCTCCCTATTGGTTTTTCTCGACTAGGTAGTTACTAGCGTGGTTAGAAACATTGTTGATAGAAATGTTGGCATCCCATGCTACTTTTTCATCGCTTATGTTTAAAACTGATATTAGTTTATGCACTGTATATTACTATTTTGCTGGTCTAAGTTAATAGATATATCTATAGATTAGATAATAATAATTCTTAAGGTTTAAATTAGAATTTTTTAGGGTTTCAAATACTAGTGCCGAGTTGCATAGGCCTCTTGCATAGGCGGAAGAATCATGAATATGCATTAGTCAGGTTCCATGGGAACAGTCGCGGATTTGCGGGGTCGCGAATTGGGAGTCGAGGATAGCCGGGGATTTATTGTATATGTATTAACTCCTATGAATAGACAAGTAAAAAAAACAAAAAAAACGGAATTTCTTAATCCTAGTATTGTTTTTTCTAAGCTAAGTTCATCTTAGCATTTATTCTTAAAAAAAAAGGAGGGAAAATACAAAGTTGGGATGCCCTCATTCCTAGTCCTTTAATCGTGGGTGGGTGTGGGGGAGGGGAGGAGGGCTTCCCTCAGCTGAATAAAATCACCTGGTGAGACCTAAGTTAACTGATTAAGAGATCACTCTTTTTTTTTTCCTTCGCCTTAGATCTAGAAAACGCTGAAAAGATCAATCACTTAACGTTTTTATGTACTCTATCGAATTAAATGGTAACATTAATTTGTTATTTATTTTTATATATTTATTTACTTATTTATCTACTTGTTTATTTTATTTATTTTTTATTTATTTCGGTTAGTTTAGAATCCATCGCATGATACCCATACTGTGAGGGCAACTTTTATGTTAATAAAATCTATATAGTACATCTATCATACATGACCCCAAAGAAATGTCCGGTATTTTCTCTCGGAGTCTATCAGGATCTATCAGAGAATCTATCAGAGGGTCTCAGGAAGTCTGTCGTTTTCTGCGAAAGAGTTTACTGGAATATGCCATGAAGTCTGTCAGCATTTGTCCAAATCTGCTAGCGTCTGTTGTCGGAGTCCGTTGTAGTCTGTCAATGCCTTTTCATAGGGTATGTCAGAGTCTGCCAAAGTCTATTGATCTGTAAAAAAAAATTGCCATAGTCAGATGGATTTGGTTGTAGAGTCTGTCAGAATTTGTCGGAATCTGTCAGGGTCTGCCACAATATGTCGGAATGTGACGGAGTTTCCGGGTCATTTCCGACAACTTCCGCCTCCTTTAGTTCTTTCTCGGAAGATTCTACGAAGGTCTGGAAGACAGCTGACCATCACTTGGAGGCTGATATTTATCAGCATAATATTTAAACACGCACTCACACACAAATACACACACACGAACACACACACACACATACACAGTTACCGACTCGGTGGCACAGTTGGTAGAGCGCTGAACTGGGAAGTAGAAGTGCTCCCAGTACGCAGTTCGAATCCTGCCCAGGGCCGAAATTATTTCGGTATCGCTGTGCCTCGGGTCGTTACTCTGACTCTCGTGGGCGGGGAGTTGGGTGTGTGTGTGTGTGTGCAAGGTCATAGCATTTCCCATAGATCGGACCTACGAGCTCTGAGCTCTCTTCCAGGAGGGAAATAGCTGTCGATCACGAGTCCAACACGTGATCCAAAGACCAAGTTGATATACACACACACACACACACACACTAAATCAAATACATATACAAGGGTGGAAAAACATCATTGGTGGGGGAAGACCATGTCCATCGGTGTGGCTCTAGTGTCGTCTGCGGAACCAGAACCGCCAATCCTCCGCCTTCTAGACTTCGCAATGTTTAGAAGGAGAGAACTGTTGATGTTCTTGGTTCCAGAACACTGGGGGCCCAATACATACTTCATAGCTAGCTCCAGATCCTCTCCGTGGCACACCACCAGACCTGACGCTTCTATCCATCTCGACAATTTTTTTCTCCTCTTGTTGTCTAAGCACAATTTTATTCAGATGTGGGAAACCCCTCGCCTGCTGTGGGCAGTTCTGTTACGCTTTCTGTGCCGGCCACCGCGTCCCGCCTTTTGTGCCGGCCAGCCGGCTATTCCGTTCTTCCTTCTGTGCCGGCCAGCCGGCCATTGGTTATCCTTCTGTGCCGGTCAGCCGTCCTTTCCAATTTCCTGACATGCCGGCCAGCCGGCAGCTGCGTTCCGCCTCCTTCCAGCGAGAGGATCATGAAGTTTAAGAAAAGAATGGAAATTGAATTACATCTAGTTCCTGATCTATAATAATCAAGATTGATGTCAATAACATCTATGAAATAAGTGAAGATCGGCAAGCGGAAGCCCAGGGATAGAACCTGAACTCTTCACTGACATCCACGTCTTATAATTTTATTCTAGTTGTCGCCAGGCGATTTTATTGAGTCACAACAACCCTCCCACACCCCAAATTGCGCAGACAAAGCAGCTGCGACAATCGAGTAGAGCATATTGTTTAGAGCCCTCCAGAATAAACATGTGTAAAACGAAGCCATTCACAAGTCTTAAAAACCAACGAGAATAGAAAGATTTTCACTCAGCTGAATGGAATCGTCTATCGAACGGGTTCGAATTCTCAAAAAAGAGGATCTTCAACACGGGAAGGCGAGTGTTCATTCCCAGCACTGGGTTGTCGTCAAAGGTGTTCTTGTCTTGCTACAGTATTGCCGTGATTGGCGTATAAAAGTAAGATAAAGTGAAATAGAACATGTGAGGGAGCCCCGCCTTATCGAGGGCGGCCAGTCCCAGAGACCAATAAATCGAGACGGAAGGGGACAAAAGGTTGGACTGTCTTTTTATCCAAGGAGAACCCTTAGGTCGCACACAGAGGCGAAATCTTGCACGGAGGTGCCCTGCCCAAGAGAATTATGTAAATGGTAACTGGCTTCAATCGGATTGGGTTAGGTTTGGTCGCAAGTACTAATAAAATTGTGTAAAGAATTTACATAAGAATACTGTGATGGTTTCCACCCCTTCATATCTCTTTCAGTAACATTAAATGAAGAAAAAAAAGGACAGGTGGTTACCTGTACGTTTTGCCGTTAGGCGGTCTCTGATTTGTTGCAGTTGACCTTAGATTCAAACTCCTAAACAATTTTAAAATAGATACTTGTGTTTCTAAAATACCCGATTTCAGTAAAGCTCAGTTCATAGGACTACGTCAGGAGCTTCAGCTTACAGATTGGGAGGCAAAATTAAATGAAAGACCTGTAGATCAGATGTGGGAAATATTTCAAAATACGCTCACTAAGATGATTCAAACTTACATTCCTTTTAAGGACAGACGTCCCCCAAATCAGGCTCGCCCAAAGTGGCTCGACAAAGAAACTGAAAAAAGTATTGCTAAAAAGAGACAGGCTTATAAGAAATATAAGTGCTCGGGTGCATCTAATGACTATGAAAGTTATGTATCAATACAGAGAGATTTAAAAAAGACAATAAGAAAAAGAAAACGACAATACGAAATGAACATCGCTGAGAAATCCAAAGAGAATCCCAAAGAATTCTATAGTTACATTAGAGATAAAAAGGTTGTTAGGAATCACATTGGTCCACTATTATTTGCTGACGATCAACTTGAATATTCAAATGAAGGAATGTGTAATATCTTAAACAATTATTTTAGCTCGGTATTCGTAAACGAAACACCTCAAAGTGAATTCCAAACTGAAACCTGTGAAAAGTCTGGGGTAAACTTACTCACTACGGTAAATATAACAAAAGAAAAAATTAAAAGGTGTATAGACAAACTCAAAGTTAATAAAACACCAGGGCCTGACAGTTGGCATCCAAGAATCTTAAAGGAAATGAAAAATGAGATTGTTGTTCCATTAGAAATTATTTTCAAGAAATCCATCATATCCGGAGATGTCCCAAGAGAATGGAAGCTAGCTAACGTTACTCCCATATTCAAAAAAGGTGACAAAAAGAAACCAAATAACTATAGGCCTATAAGTTTGACTTCAATCGTAGGAAAAATAATGGAAACTATCATCAGAGATGCTATCGAACATCATTTAGAACAGTGATTCTTAACCAGGGGGGCGCGCCCCCCTAGGGGGGCGTGGATCATTTCCAGGGGGGGCGCGAGCTTTCGGGTGAAAAGTATAAGTTTTTCCAGTTAGTGATTACTTTTACAACAGCATGGGCCAGTACTATAAGCATAAGCATATGAATTATTACAGAATTCTTTCTTACTAATAAACCGTTAGAGTGAGACCCGTTTAGGCAGAGCGTTTCTTCCAAGGTTGTCTTCGTCGGTTGAATCGTACATTGACGTCATGATAAGACGGAAGCTGATTGGCTAGTAAATTCTCGCGCGATGCTATCAATGTGTGGGACGGTGTGACTGAGACAATTGCATTTCACCAGTCGTTGTGTGATTATTGCTTATTGTTGTGTTGGCCTCATTTGTTCTACATATTTACATAGATACAAAACATCAAGTATTTTGCAATGAGTGCTAAGAAACGGAAGTACATTGAAGATTACATTCGATTTGAATTTGTGTCTCTCCAAAGGGGTGACACCGAGGTTCCACAGTGTGTGATATGTTACAAGACTCTGAGCAATGATGGAATGCGGCCTTCACGCCTGGAACGCCACTTGAGGACATCACATCCTGCTTTAGTTGACAAGCCGAAGGCATTCTTTGAAACTAAAAAAGACACCTTGAAGCGAGCTAAACTGGACGACAGTGGGTCATTTCGGCAGCAATCTTCAAAGGTTGTTGAGGATTCCTATGAGATCGCTATGTTGATTGCAAAGAGCAAGAAGAGTCATAACATTGGAGAGTCTCTCATAAAACCAAGAATATTATGTGCAGCAGAAAGATAGTGCAAATAAGCTTTCCCAGATTTCTCTATCAAATGATACAGTCAAGAAAAGGATAGATGAATTATCTCAAGATATCAAAGTTCAGACTCTCGACCAAGTAAGAGCCTCCCCTGTTTTTGCCATCCAGTGTGATGAAACGACTGATGTCGCTCAGTGTTCTCAGCTTCTGATGTATGCTCGTTTTGTATCAGGCAATAATATAAAAGAGGAAATTATGTTCTGTCACCCGATGGAAAGTTTCACAACAGCAGAAGCTATTTTATGTTATATCAGATTTTTTCCAGGAAAATCAGCTTTCTTGGGAGTCGCTGGTAGGAGTGTGTACTGATGGAGCACCAGCCATGCGTGGTTTACGGTCTGGGTTTGTCACAAAGGTGAAAGAAAGAAATCCTTCCGTAATGAGTACACACTGCATACTTCATCGGGAAACCTTAGCATCCAGAACTTTGCCTGTTGAAATGATGGACGTCTTGAATGTGGCTATCAAGATTGTCAATTCTGTCAAAGCTGGAGCCTTGAACAGTCGTCTTTTTAAGCTGCTGGAATCCGAACATGAAGCCTTGCTTTTTCACACGAACGTGCGATGGTTGTCAAAAGGAAATATGCTTGGAAGGCTTTATGAGTTACGAGAAGTAGAAATATTTCTAGATTCACAGCAGAAAGTAGACAAATTTATGACAAATTTCAGTCTGAAAGCTTTCATGCAACCTTAGCCTACCTGGTGGATATTTTTGAGGCATTGAATGCTGTGAACCTCAAACTACAAGGAAAAAACATCAATATCCTCGTGCACCATGACACCATTCGTACCTTCATGGTCAAACTCGATCTTTGGAAATGTCGAGTTCTACAGGGAAATGTAGCCAGTTTTAGAAACTTAGATACGGCTCTCGCTGACAATAATCTCGACTCTGAGTTAAAAGAGCAAATAATCACTCATCTAAGTGACTTGAAATCGGAATTCGTCAGATACTTCCCAGATATAGACGACAAGCGTGAAGCATGGAAATTCATCAGGAATCCATTTCAATGTGAAGTAGCTGATGTAGCTGAACAAGTCCAAGAAGAGTTCCTAGAGTTGAAGTTCGACTCCACAGCTAAAGAAGACTTCAAAGATATGGATTTGGAGACTTTCTGGGTCAAATACCTTAATGTTTACCCTTTGACCTCACACCAGGCTCTTCGGATTCTAACAATATTTGGATCCACATATATGTGTGAAACGGCATTTTCCACGCTCGTTTCTATCAAGACTAAGTACAGAAACCGCCTCAACGTTGAAGGCGACTTGCGTTGTGCACTCTCGAGCATTCGATCTGGTAGCTAAGAAGCAGTGCCAAATATCTCATTAATCATGTACCTATTCGAAAGTGTCAAATATCAAATTATTGCAATTTATACTTAATAAATGGACTAAAAAGACATTGCCGTTTCTATTCTATTTTTAAATTAGAGAATGATATTTACCTATATATGCAAGGGGGCGTGAAAAAAATAGTAGTTCGTAGGGGGGGCGTGGTAATGAAAAGGTTAAGAACCACTGATTTATAAAGTAACCGTTTGATAAATGATAGCCAGCATGGTTTCAGACGGAAACGTTCTTGCGTGACTAACTTACTCGAATTCTACAACACAGTTATCTCGAATTATGACAAAAGAAAAAATATAGATTTAATATATCTAGACTTTGCAAAAGCTTTTGATACCGTCCCACACGAAAGACTACTTACTAAATTAGCTTTGCATGGAATAAGTGGTAGCCTATTAGGTTGGACTAGTAATTGATTGAAGGGTCGAAAACAGAGAGTTGTTTTAAATGGAAAAACTTCTGGATGGAAAAGTGTTGCAAGTGGAGTTCCTCAGGGTTCCGTTCTTGGGCCACTTCTATTCATAGTATATATAAATGATATAGACCATGGACTAAAATCTACTGTTTCCAAATTTGCTGATGATACAAAACTGTGCGGAGTGGCAAATGATCACTCAAACCAATTAGATATTCAAGAAGATTTAGATAAATTACAGCAATGGTCTGAAAAGTGGCTAATGAAATTTAACACAAGTAAATGCAAGGTAATGCACATAGGTAAAAATAACAGTAAGTACGATTACAAGTTATTTGGTAATTCGTTAACAAAAGTGGATAGTGAAAAAGATCTCGGCGTAATTATCAGTAACGACCTCAAATCATCCAAGCAGTGTATCTCAGCCTCTGAGAAAGGAAATAAGATTCTGGGACTGATTGCGCGATCTTTTGATTTCAAAAGTCCATCACTCATTAACAAGCTATATAAATCGTTAGTTCTTCCACATTTGGAACATGCTGTTTCCGTATGGTCACCCAATCTCATTAAAGACATTGACAGACTGGAAAAAGTACAACGGCGAGCCACAAAACTGATTCCAAATATCAAAAATAAATCATACGAAAATCGACTAAAGCATATGAATCTGTTTTCCCTAAAAAAGCGTAGACTCAGAGGTGACTTGATACAGGTCTTTAAGATTTTAAAGGGAATTGACAACATCAAAAGTGACAAAATTTTCACATTGAATGAGAATCAGACAAGAAACAATGGTCTCAAACTATCCGGAAATAGATTCAATTTAGAAGTAGGTAGAAACAACTTTTCCAACCGTGTAGTAAATGAATGGAATAAACTTCCTGCACAGGTAGTGCAATGTAGTTCAGTTCGAAGTTTTAAGAATCAGTTGGATAAATACCTGGGTAAGGTGCTGTAATGATTATAATTTATCTTATATTATTTGTTCTTGTTTTGTTATCATTTCTCTGTCTGATTTTCATTTATAATTAGTTATATGTCAATTTATTATTATTTACTATTTACCTGTTTGTTTATTATTTAACTATACCTATGCATTTATTTATGTATTTTATTTGTTATCTACATTATTATAGTTTTTATTTATTGTTTTATTATCAATATGATTTTTTTTCGCATCCGACCTAGATATGGATCAAAAGGTCTCCTGTCGGCATGCTCCGCCTTTGTAATCCTTTGTAATCCTTTGAACCATGTTAGTGCATTGTAATGGCCATTCCCCCCTTTTTTCCTAACTTAATTTTCTTATTTACTCTTGTGAATTGAAGTCACTTCCCACAACTGTTTATTTGAGTTCTCTAATATTACTCAGGTCAAGTCCCTTGCATGCACAATCTTTGATGTCATGTGCTCCTTTTGCCGTCCTGAGGTTGGCACGTTTGCTTGCATCTATTATATCTACCACACATTTCCCGATTTTTAATATCTTTACCACTTCTTTCTCCATATCTCCTTTTTATTTTTTTATTTTTTCTCTGTTGTTCTTTTATGTCATTCAGTTTAGTTTATTTTTATTTTTGAGAAGTCCCGCTCCTCCAAGGTGGCACTCTGCACAACTTTGTAGCGTGGGTTTTTAGTGGGCCATCCCCTAGGTCCAACTCGTTGGAGACCTAGTTCAAACTGCCGTCTTCTCGACCTCCGCTGCAAGTAACATCGCTCTAAGCCGCTCCTCCATCTTTTCATTTTGACTTACTCTTAGTATCATTACCTATAGACCTTCCTTTGTTTACATCGAACCGATGTGCGCCCATCCATGTAGTCAAGAAATTTCTTGTACACATTACAATTACACAGCTCTCACAAAAATATTGAAGATTCATTTTCATGAAATATACGGTAATATTACTTCAAATATGCCTCGAACGTGTTTTGTAGTTGGCTGCACAAATCGCTTGTTTGCGAAAACGTCGTCATAACTCAAAATATCGAATTTTTCAGGAGAGGCATTTTAAATTTTCAAAACGCTCTCAATATTATAAAAAGCCCTCAAACACCATAGGTGGAACATTTTTTAAAGCATCAAATACGCCTCTAAAGTTTATAGAAGTTGAAACAATCATAATCTTTACTAAGTCTAAAATATTTGTTGGAACAAGTTGGAACATGTAAGGTTATGTCGTTGGGACATTTAGCACTCCCTAGCGGATAATTTTTGAGCTACAGATATGACACTGTTACCACAAAAATCCGTGTTTGAAGATGAATATGTCTGTATAGATTACTAAAAAATTCAGTTTTTTGAGTTATGACGACGTTTTCGCAAACAAGCGAAATAGGAAAACTGGGGAAAAGAAAGATTTGCCATTTTATAAGATGCCGAAAGGATCAACGCCGCTTAAGAAGCGTAGAATTGGATAAGAGCAATCTGTGGGAACATTTGATTTCAGGTTTGTTTTGCCATTAATATGAACTTACTCTGAATCAGTCATGGCACACATATGATAGTGCATCTGTTATCAAAGTTATCAGTTATAAGTTATCAGTTAACTAAATAATAGTTGTTGTGTGGCCTAAAGTAAAACTTTAACTGTTGTCCCTCTAGTCATCTACACTATTAGATGATTACAAACCTGAAATAAAATGTTCCGCAGATGAAAGCAGCACTAACGTCTTGCAATCTTCGCGCCTGATTGCTCTTATCCAATTCTGCCCTTCTCGAGTGCCATTGATCCTTTCGACATCTCATAAAATGGCAATTCCTTCTTTTCCTCAGTTTTCCTATTTGTGCAGCCAACTGCACAACATATTCGAGGCGTATTTGAAGCAACAGCACTGTATATTTTATGAAAATAAGTCTTCACCACTTTTGTGAGAGCTATGTAAATACCTTCTCGACATAAGCAATAAATGTACATACATGCATATACCAACAACCATACCAACAACAACCATTTCATCCCCATATATTCCACTCCCATTCACCACCCCTCCCTCCCTCTTTTCTTAGCTCCTCCTGGATGACGGGTCGTCCCTGCATCTCGCCCACCACCCTAGATCAGAAACAAGACACAACAATCTATGTAAACAAGATATTTCTTGACTACATAGAAGGGCACGCATCGTTTCGATGTAAAAAAGAAAGGGAACTTGTGTATAACCTATACTCTAACTCAAAATTGTCCTCTTTTTTCGATGCTCCCCAGTAACCCGTGCATCAACCTCATAAATTTATAGATGCATTCGTAAGGTGACGAGTTATCCCTTATCAACATTCTCAGATTTATCTCCTTTTTCGCCCTTGTGACTTCCTCGCCTCCCATTGATTTTTTTTAAGCTAGGACCTATTTCCAGTACATTGAATCTTCTGGCAATGGAAGTTAATTTCCACTCTCGGTTCCAGGCATATACATCTAGATCTCTTAGCAACAGCCTACATTCGTCTTCTTCTTTCACTCTATTCATTACCTTTGTATCATCTGCAAGTATGTGTTTGGCTTCTCTCTTTCATATTGCCATATACGCAACACAAAGAACATTACAGGAACTAGTACTGACCTTGTGGGACTCCGCTAGTCACTGTCCTCTATCCTAACAACTTATCTCTCACTACTGTCCTCATTTATACATATACATATACACATACACATATGTATATATATATATACATACATATATATATATATATATATATATATATATACATATATGTATGTATATATATATATACACATATGATAAGGATGGAAAATGAAGTCACGGGTCTACTTCCGAGTTTCTGAGTTTATCCCTGACCGGTTTCGGTCTATGCTTCTTCAGAGGAATGTGAAGAAGCATAGAGCGAAACCGGTCAGGAATAAACTAAGAAACACAGAACTAGACCCGTGATTTATTTTTCCCCATTCGTCAACTTGTCACAATGTGCCAGCATATATATATATATATATATATATATATATATATATATATATATATATATATATATATATATATATATATATATATATATATGATGTAAGCGGAATAGGAAACACAGGAGTCTTAGTCTTGAGTTTATTCCTGACTAGTTTCGCAGGTATGCTTTTTCAAAGGGATATCCCTTTGAAAAAGCATACCCTCCTGTGTTTCCTATTCCGCTTACATCAACCTGTCAGAATGTCTCAACATATATATATATATATATATATATATATATATATATATTGTGTGTGTGTGTGTGTGTGTGTGTGTGTGTGTGTGTGTGTGTGTGTGTGTGTGTGTGTGTGTGTGTGTGTGTGTGTGTGTGTGTGTGTGTGTGTGTGTGTGTGTTTTGCATTTTAGGAGAACACACATGTAATGTGTTTCAATTTCCATTGTAGTCGATTGTGAGGGACTTGTCAAAGGCTTTCTCTATGTCTAGGTACACATAGTCTACCTAGCCCTCTTGCAGCACATCACGCATGAGTAAAAGTGTAAGATGTTTGACATATGTGATCTTCTAAATCTGAAGCCTAATTGAATGTCCGTAAAAAAGATCATGTCAAGGTACCCACGGAATTTTCACAATTCTCACATCATTTCACTACCCTGCTGGTAAGAAGTACCTATCTACCGAATTCGGTAGTAACTCTTTACTTCCTCCTTTATGGATGGTACCACATTTGCCCTTTTCCTATTCTGCAGCACTACTTCTTTTAGAGAACACTCAGTTAGGCTCTGAATCTTGTCTGCCATTTGCTCTTTACGCATTCTTTAATTATCCAGTTTGAGATCCCATCGGGCCCTAAGATTTTCCCACATCTATTGTTTCCAAGAGCACACTTCCTTTACTTCAAAGTTGATATCTTCTAACCCACTACCATTGCACATTTTTCTTTCCTGTACAAAACCATTCCCATTAATGAAAACAACCCTGAAATGTTCACTTATTATTTCAGCTTGGGCTGATAAACCTAAATAACAGTTTTTGTTCATCCTTGCATTAATTAATGATACCCTTTTCAAAGTTCTCTCTTCGCCTTGTTGTGTAACATTTTCTTTTTTGTTTTTATTTTCCTTGTTTTTGTTGTTCCTTTTCTCCCTCCATTTATCTCGAGCCTTGTAGAAAAATTATGGAAACTATGATCAGAGATGCTATCGAACATCATTTAGAAAGTAACCGTTTGATGAATGATAGCCAACATGGTTTCAGACGGAAACGTTCTTGCGTGACTTACTCGAATTTTACAACGTAGTCATCTCGAATTTTGACAAAAGAAACAATATATATTTAATATACCCAGACTTTGCAAAAGCTTTTGATACCGTCCCCCACGAAAAACTACTTACTAAATTAGCTTCACATGGAATAAGTGGTAGCCTATTAAGTTGGACTAGTAATTGGTTGAATGATCAAAAACAGAGAATTGTTATGGAAAAACTTCTAGATGAAAAAATGTTACGAGTGGAGTTCCTCAGGGTTCCGTTCTTGGGCCACTTCTATTCATAGTATATATAAATGATATAGACCATGGACTAAAATATATGGTTTCAAAATTTGCTGATGATATAAAACTGTGCGGAATGGCAAATGATCACTTAAACTAATTAGATATTCAAGAAGATTTGGATAAATTACAGCAATGGTCTGAAAAGTGGCTAATGAAATTTAATACAAGTAAATGCAAGGTAATGCACATAGGTAAAAATAACAGTAAGTACGATTACAAGTTATTTGGAAATTCGTTAACAAAAGTGGATAGTGAAAAGGACCTCGGCGTAATCATCAGTAACGATCTCAAACTATCTAAGCAGTGTATTTCAGCCTCTGAGAAAGCAAATAAGATCCTAGGACTGATTGCGCGATCTTTTGAATTCAAAAGTCCATCACTCATTAACAAGCTATATAAATCGTTAGTTCGTCCACATTTGGAATATGCTGTTTCCGTATGCTGTCACCGAATCTCAGACATTGACAGATTGGAAAAAGTACAACGGCGAGCCACAAAACTGATTCCAAATATCAAAAATGAATCATACGAAAATCGACTAAAACATATGAATCTGTTTTCCCTAAAAAAGCGTAGACTCAGAGGTGACTTGATACAGGTCTTTAAGATTCTAAAGGGAATTGATAACATCAAAAGTGACACAATTTTCACACTGAATGAGAATCAGACAAGAAACAATGGTCTCAAACTGTCCGGAATTAGATTTAATTTGGAAGTGGGTAGAAACAACTTCGCCAACCGTGTAGTTAATGAATGGAATAAACTTCCTGCAAAGGCAGTGCAATGTAGTTCAGTTCGAAGCTTTAAGAATAATTTAGATAAGCACCTAAGCAAGATGCTGTAATAACTGTCATTTATTTTATATTATTTGTTTATTTATTTTATCATTTGCCCGTTTGTTTATTATTTGCTTGATTCTCATTTATTATGAGTTATATGTGAATTTACTATTATTTACTATTTACCTGTTTGTTTATTATTTAACTATACCTATGCATTTATCTTATTTATTAATCTTTACTTTATTATAGTTTTTATTTATTCATTTATTTATTTTTTATTTATCATTATTATATATTTTTTTCGCATCCGACCTTGATATGGACCAAAAGGTTTCCTGTCGGCATGCTCCGCCTTTGTAATCCTTTGTAATCCTTTGTCTTTGGCTACTTTAGCTATATCAATCTTCATTTAACTAGTTATTTTGACGATTTTCTCAACACTAATCCATGACATGTTCATTTACAACCAAGCTGTGAAGATATAGAAAGATTTCCCACTTGTCTCTCAGTGTTGGTAAATTTCTCTCAATTATTTTCTTCAAACGTAAGGAATTCGTCTTCCCAAAATTGTGTCTGTCTTTGACTTATTCTACGGCTCTAGTGCCCCATCTTCCAACTGAAATTCAGAGAGTATATATATGGTTACGTTGTC
>NC_134778.1:86479063-86501563 GCF_046742065.1 Oratosquilla oratoria
TAAGCCTTGCGAAAGTTAAGGATAACAAGAAGAAATTTCAGTTGGAAATTAAAAATAGATTCAAAGCTTTAAGAATTAATAAGGACACCGTCGAGAGTATGAATCTTAATTTAGTGAATATCATTAGGGAATCGGCAGAGAAAATTGGAAGTATAAAAAGTATTAGAGAGAACAAATACTCCAAAGTTACAAACGACCTAATTAAAAGAAGAAGGTACAGATTAATAACAGGAGAGACGAAATAGAAAGAGTGGAACCAAACAAGCTTATCAACAAAAGGTGAATCAAGGAAAAGAGAGAAAAACATGGAAGACAGCAAATGGCATGTCTGAAAAATAGAAATGGAGAGATCATTAACTGCAAACACAGAATGGTAAAAGGAGTAGAAGGATTTTACCAAGAGCTTTACTCGTCGAAGACCGTAGCTGAGTCAGTAAATTCATCTGTAGACGTAGTGTACCAGAAATTACAAAGGAAGAAGTAGAATTTACTCTAAAAAATATGAAACGAGGAAAAGCACCTGGGGAAGATGGTATATCGATAGATCTTTTGAAAGACGCAGGGAAAGAAGTTCATATTAAGTTAGCTCAGTTGTATATCCAGTGCTTACGTCAAGAAAGCGTTCCTGAATATTGATGCAGTGCTATAGTGGCTTTGCTTCATAAAGAGGAGACCAGAAGGGTCTTAGTAACTACCGACCGATTAGCTTGTTATCAAATATGTATAGAGTGTTCTCCAGGATCCTTACAAATAGACTCAAGTTTTAGATGGAAAGCAAACGAGAGAACAGACAGGGTTTATAAGCGGATAATTGACTCTAGACCGTTTGCAGGCGATGAACCAATTAATTGAGTAAACAACAGAATAAAACATACCTCTTTGTTTGGATTTTGTAGATTATAAAAAGGCTTTCACTCGGTGGAGCAAATAGCAACACTAAACTCCCTGCGCAAGCAGGATGCAAACGAACAAATCGTAAGGGTTCTAGAAAAGATTTATGCGAAAGGTACTGCTGTAATTCGACTACATTAAGATACAGAAAACATAAAGATCGAGAAAGGAGTACGGCAAGGCGATACAATTTCACCCAAATTACTTACAGCTTGCTTGGAAGAGATTTTCAGAAGGTTGAGTTGGGAAGAGAAAGGTTTGAAGGTAAATGGCGAATATTTAAGCCCCCTAAGATTTGCGGATGACATTATTCTTATTTCAGAAAGAGCAGAAGACTTGCAAGGTATGCTGAGGGATCTGAAGAAAGAAAGTCTCAAAGTAGGCTTAAAAAGAAATTAGAATGAAACCAAAATAATGTTCAACACGAAAATTCAAAGTGAAAATATCATAATCAATGGAGAAGGTTTGGAGGAGTTCAAGAGTATAGTTATTTAGGCCAGATGGTGAAAGTGACCAAAGATTATGATAATGAAATAAAAAGGCGTATTACAATTGATTGGAAAATGTGTGGTAAATATAATATAGTCCTAAGAGTCACTCTCCCTTTATGTTTGAAACGGAAAGTTTACAATCAATGCATTCTGCCAGCAATTATCTACGGGTGTGAGACTTGGAAACTGACGATGGCAATGGAGACAAAGCTAAGGAAAGCACAGATGAGAATGGAGAGATCAGTGATGGGAATAACACTGGGAAATTGAAAGAGAGTAGTTGGGTGAGAGAGCAGATTAGAGTGATAGATATTTTGGAGGCGGTAAAAAAAAGTGGACCTGGGCAGGCAAGTTAGCGTGAACGAATGATGAGCGATGAAGCACTTGTGTTACTGAGTGGACGCCGCAAGATGGGAAGCATGAAAGAGGGAAACTAGACAGAAGGTGGAGAGACGAGATAAAGAAGTTTGCAGGAGTGACGTGGCAGAGGTTGGCGCGGTCGTGTAAATCATGGAATTCTATGAAAGAAGCCTTTGATCAGCAGTGGACTCAGGATGGCTGATATATACATACATACATATATATATATATATATATATATATATATATATACATGTATATATATATATATATATATATATATATCTATATATATATATCTGTGTGTGGGTGTGTGTGTGTGTGTGTGTGTGTGTGTGTGTGTGTGTGTGTGTGTGTGTGTGCGCGTGTGTGCGTGCTATCACTTCTATATATCTATATATATATATATATATATATATATATATATATATATATATATATATATATATATATATATATGAATGCTGCGGGACTTGGGTCCGTAGGGGTTGTCGCCAAAGTCCACAAGATATTATTCACATAAAGCTTATGAAGTGCTTGGTATTTTCAGTACCGCATGATTCGAGATGTAGTCTATTATTTTCCCATCTCTGCTGCACCCATTAGCGCGGGGGACAAGAATACGGCCATCCTACTCCCTTGCGCCATAAAAAGGAACTAACAAGGGTCGAGCTAGGTGACTACTCCTCACCCCGCCCTATTTCTTCTTCTTCCACTTCTTAATATTTTCCTTTGTCTCCTTCTTTCTCTTCTTCCTCTACTTCCTCTTCCGGGAAGAGTCGATGTAAAAGCCTGATTTTGTTCGGGGATGGGGGAGGCTTGGGTTGAAGCCATTGTTTATGTATATGCCACCCAACATCCATTTTCTCTTTGCCTACAACCCTCCACAGCCTCGCTCCTGAAGACGGTTGTCGGCTCCAGCCTTCCACAGGACACTGAGGTCATCGTAATTCACGACGGTTCCTCTGGAGCGCATCGACTTCTTCATCACTTCTTCGGGACCAAGGACGCCTTCCCTACGCCCCTCTTCCTAGCCACCCTTCAGAGCTTGGTAAGGGAACGGGTTTTGTGTTGGTTACCTAACTGTATTTACCTAACTGCAATAGACACGATAGGATCCTAGGATCCCATTTCTGTTTCTCCAGTTGTCAATTTTACTCAAGGTTCATTTATATTGTCTGCGTCTGTTTCTTCTTTTAGTCTATTCCATAAAGTAATGCATCAGTGCGGAAAACAATATTTTGTGTCATTCAAACATTTCGTAATTTTGTTATCTGATATTCCATCTTGGTATTCTTTCGTCCCATAGTAACACGAGAATATCTTCTTTGTCGGTCTTGTCCACACTTCTCGTACCTCTGAAGACAATAATATATATATATATATATATATATATATATTATATATATATATATATATATATATATATATATATGCATATATATGCATACAAATATATATATATATATATATATACATATATATATATACATATATATATGTATATACATATATATACACATATATATATATACATATATATATATATATATATATATATATATATATATATATATATATATATATTTGAATATCTAGGGAGCAGATTCTCTTGTATGCATGTGTTGTTAAAGTCGACAGCATTAAGGAGGTTGTTAATCTTCTTATGGGTATTCTCCAGCTTTTTAACCAATACTCTGCCATTTGGAGGGTGGGCATAAACCAAGTTGCCAAAATGATTCATTTATTCAACGTTTCGTCTGCAAAGAGACATCTTCAGGAAAATCTGTAACATAAATATTACCGACATACAGAAATAAAGAAAAAAGGTGTTAACCTAAACAAAATTCACAATTATGGAAATAGATATCAATAAATCAGCAATAATACAAATCCTATCTCGATACATGGGGCGTTAGGGACCGCTACTTACAAAAATTAAAGGTCCAAAGAAATGACGAAGGAAATAGTCAGTTGGTGACTTATATATACGAACCTAGCCGGCTTGGGTGGTGGAAGGGGTAGTGGGGGAAGGATTAGAGGGAGGGGTTGGCTTCTCATTAAGACGGGAAGAAGAGGGTCGGGGAGAGGGGGGTTAGGGGTTAGGGGTTGCGAGGTCGGTTGGGGGGAGGATGGATGGAGTGGGTGGGAGGAGGTGGAGGGGGGTTGGGGCGTATTGACATAGGGTGTGGTCACGGGTGGTGGTGGCTTCACTACATTGTTAAACAAACCAATGACGGAAATCATGTTCCTTTGGATATTTATTATAGGGCTATATTCCCTTATAAACATAGCTTCTAAAAGCTTAATTTTATGTGCATCCCAAATGGCAGAGTATTGGTTAGAAAGCTGGAGAATACCCATAAGAAGATTAACAACCTCCTTAATGCTGTCGACTTTAACAACACATGCATATATATATATATACATATATATATATATATATATATATATATATATATGTATATTTATATATATATATATATATGTGTGTGTGTGTGTGTGTGTGTGTGTGTGTGTGTGTGTGTGTGTGTGTGTGTGTGTGTGTGTGTGTGTGTGTGTGTGTGTGTGTGTGTGTGTGTGTGTGTGTGTGTGTGATTCACCTTGGTCTTTGGATCACATGTTGGACTTGTGATCGACAGCTATTTCCCTTCCGGAAGAGAGCTCAGAGCTCGTATGACCGATCTATGGGCAATGCTGTGTGTGTGTGTGTGTGTGTGTGTGTGTGTGTGTGTGTGTGTGTGTGTGTGTGTGTGTGTGTGTGTGTGTGTGTGTGTGTGTGTGTGTGTGTGTGTGTGTGTGTGTGTGTGTGTGTGTGTGTGTGTGTGTGTGTGTGATTCACCACGGTCTTGGATCACATGTTGGACTCGTGATGGACAACTATTTCCCTCCCAGGAGAGAGCTCAGAGCTCGTATACAGGTATGACCGATCTATGCGTAATGTTATGACCTTACACGCACAAACACACAGAACTTCCCGCCCACAAGAGTTGGAGTAATGACTCGCAGTGCAGCGATGCTGAAATTATTTCAGTCTTGGTGGGAATTCGAACCCGAACCCCCGTAGTGGCGGCCGGGAACTCTACCGTGGGTGTGTGTGTGTGTGTGTGTGTGTGTGTGTGTGTGTGTGTGTGTGTGTGTGTGTGTGTGTGTGTGTGTGTGTGTGTGTGTGTGTGGTGTGGTGTGTGTGTGGTGTGTGTGTGTGTGTGTGCAGCGATGCTGAAATTATTTCAGTACTGGGGGGGATTCGAACCCGGACCCCCCGGACCGGCCGATTGATGGCCGAAAGACGTCTAGAGATAACTAACATGTATTCTAGAAGTCTATTTCATACCCTTACCAATGTAGACCGAAACATTGTAAGAAGAACTGAGAAAACAAACTGCAATCTGAACAATGGTGTAACTGCTGTCGACTTCAATAGAACATGCATTCTGAATGGCCTTTACTCCAAATATATATATATATATATATATATATATATATATATATATATATATAATATATATATATATATATATATATATATATTTGTTCAGACATTCTGACAGGTTGATGTAAGTGGGAGTAGGAAACAAAGTCTTAGTCTGACTTTATTCCTAACTAGTTTCGTAGGTATGCCTTCTTATTCCTTTGAGAAATCATACCTGTGAAACTAGTGAGGAATAAACTTAAACTAAGACTCCTGTGTTTCCTACCTTAAGCTATATATATATATGTATGTATGTATGTATGTATGTATATATATATATGTATATATATATGTATATATATATATATATATATAAATGTATATGTTGAGAAATTCTGACAGGGTGAGTGTAGTGGTGTAGGAAACACAGGTGTCTGAGTGTGTCTTTATTCCTGACTAGTTTCGCAGGTATGCTTTTTCATTCCTTTGAGAAAGCATGCCTGTGAAATTAGTCAGGAATAAACTCAGACTAAGACTCCGGTGTTTTCTACTCCACTTACGTCATATATATATATATATATATATATATATATATATATATATATATATATATAGATATATAGATAGATAGATAGATAGATAGATAAATAAATAAATAGATAGATAGATAGATGTAGATATATAGATATCCCACCTCGCGCCAACATCTACAGAAATATTTCATTTCATCCATCCCCAGATTGAAATTACATCACAGGTATTGGAGGAAGCCGTGGACGACTGGGATGCAGAGGGAGAGGCGTCGTCATCGTCGTCGTCGTCGACCTCGTCAGGTCTCCTAACGGAGGCCCTGACCAACTCCCTCTACAGCTTTGTGGTGCTCGCCACCCATCAGGAGTTGGTCACCGACTTCGTCAACTTGACGTCATCTTTCTGGTTCCCAGAGACGCTGCTCATCCTCAACCTCAACGCTTTTGTTGACATGAGGTGAGGTACTTAAGGGCGCTGGTTCACATTCGACGTGGACGAAAGTTCGCTGAACCCTAACACCGATCTCGCCCTTCCAATCTAGAAATGTACTGACGAAGGTGGAGGGGACAAGGAACTGCGCTCTCCTGCAGAGCGCCATCTCCAGCCAGGGGCGGCAGATCTGGCGCACCGTGACCTACCTCCCCTTCGCGCCCCCGGAGGACAACTTCGTCACTCGGGTAAGTTGTGTGTCGTCATAAAGACCTCCTTCGATATTTGTTCACGTTCTTAGTCGGTTTCAACACTAGTGCCGGTCTCGTCTTGCCCAGGGGTGGCCGGCTGCCTCAGTCCTTGTTGTTAAATATCACCACCACTAACGCCACGAGTACCATTGATAAACTATATATATATATATATATATATATATTATATATATATATATATATATATATATATATACATATATATATTTATATATATATGTATATATATATATATATATACATAAATATGTACATATATATATATATATATATATATATATGTATATACATATTTACAAATATATATATATATATATGTATATATATATATATATATATAGGGTTGTCGCGTAAGTTCGTTCGCTTTTTTTTTTTTTAACATTTGAGTATACTTCAAAAATTTTTGTGTTCCTTTTGTGAAAACAGTATTATTCTGTTACACGTTTATTCTTAACCATGTGCATAAGTTCGTTCTGTTTTATTTCCCCTCTACAATTTCTAATTTTATTTCCCCTCTACAATTTCTAATTCTATTTCCTATTTTCTCTTTAATTTCTCTTCAATATTTACATGACATTCACTGAAAAAGGCAAATACAAATGTCTATTGTTTATTAAATAAGAATACAAAAAACTAATCAACAATATAGTCTCCGCCCTGCTCAATAACTTTACTCCTGCGTTCCGGCAATTTTCGAATACCATCTCGTTAAAATTATTTTGGTTTTTCGGTAAAGAACTCATAAATGAAAATTGAGATGGTTGCATCATTCTCAAAGATATGACCCAATAGGTGATTTGACAATGACCGAAAAAGATGAAAATCAGTTGGTGCCAAATCTGGAGAATAGGCCGGATGGGATGAGACTTCCCATCCCAGCTCTTCGATGGCTATGTCATCTTTGCCACATGCGGCCGAGCAATGTCATGTAACAACAAAACCCGGTTATTTAGACTTGGTCTTTTTCCCATAATTGCTGCCTTAAGACGTTGAAGTTGCTGGCAGTAGAACTCTGCATTAATTATCACGTTTTTTGGTATCAATTCATGATGAACAACTCCAGATTGATCCTACCAAACTGAAAGCTACAGTAGAACTCTGCATTAATTATCACGTTTTTTTGGTAGCAATTCATGATGAACAACTCCAGATTGATCCTACCAAACTGAAAGCTACACTTTGGTTTAATGAACTTCAGCTTTGACACGAGGTTTTGGCTATTTGGTGGGACTGACCCAGGCCTTTTTCTGCTTTTTGTTAACATACAGGCACAATTTTTTGTCTCCAGTTATTACACAGGATAGGAATGAGCGATGTTGTTCCGTTGCCACTTGATGTCTGGACAACAACGATGCCGAAATTGATACTCTCTGATTTTTGTGGCTGTCTTTAAGGGTATGAGGAACCCATGCACCAAGTTTCTGTACTTTGCCCATCTCCCGTAGATGCCTAGCAACAGTTGCATGATCATATGTTATTGCTTACTCGAGCTCTCTTGTGGATTGACTAGGATCTTCGTAAATCAGCTGATTTAACCCATTAAACTCCGATGACAATATTTTTGTCATTTGGTCAAATAAAACAAAAAAATCATAAAACACCAAAATGTTTGATCAAACACCAGAAAAATATGACGTCATATTTTTCTGGTGTTTGATCAAACATTTTGGTGTTTTATGATTTTTTGTTTTATTTGACCAAATGACAAAAATCTTGTCATCGGAGTTTAATGGGTTAAGGCGTCTTCATCAAAAGCTGATGATCTTCCTGAACCAGGTGTATCCTCCAGATTGAAGTTGCCACTGCCAAACTTCTTAAACCATTTTTGTGCAGTTCTTTCAGTCATCGCTTCTTCTTCATACACTTCGCAAATGTTCCTGGCTACCTCGGATGCATTTTAATGTCGATTAAATTGAAATAGAAGTAGGTGTCGGAAATTTTTTTTTTTTTTTTTTTTTTTTTTTTTTTGCGACTTGACATTCCATCTGAAATAAAAAAAGAATATAAAGTGAAAATAAAGTGAATATAAAGTGAAAAAAGCACACGAATAAGAATAAACATGAAACAGAATAATACTGTTTTCACAAAAGGAACATTTTTTTTAAATATACACAAATATAAGAAAACGAACGAACTTATGCGACAACCCAATATATATACATACATATATATATATATGCCTCTCCAGGATGTTTATTCCATTCATTAACTATACGGTTGGCGAAGCTGTTTCATATATATATATATAATATATATATATATATATATATATATATACATATATATATATATATATATATATATATATATATATATATATATATATATATATATATATAAATATATATGAAACAGCTTCGCCAACCGTATAGTTAATGAATGGAATAAACATCCTGGAGAGGCAGCAATGTAGTTCAGTTCGAAGCTTTAAGATTCGTTTAGAGAAGCACCTAAGCAAGATGCTGTAATGTCTGCCGTTTATTCTATATCATTTGTTTATTTGTTGTTATCATTTGTCTGTTTGTTTATCATTATTTATTTCACTATTATCCCTTATTATTCATCTGTCCATTTATTACTATTTACTATTAACCTGTTTGTTTATTATCTAACTTTACCTATTTACTTATTTATTTTAATTATCATTATTTACATTATTATAATTTTTATTTATTTATCATTATCATAATTTTTTCGCATCCCATCTAATTATGGACCAAAAGGTCTCCTGTCGGCATGCTCCTCCTTCGTAATCCTTTATATATGATATATATATATATATATATATATATATATATATATATATATATATATATATATATATATATATATATATATCATAAGTGTATTTGGGTAGGAGTTTTTCTCTAATGCATATATCATTAAAAGTGATGGTTAGTTTTGCATTAATTATTTTCTTAAATGTATTTCCCATGTACCTTATTATAGATTTGTGTTCCTTAGAAAGGAAATTTATGACTCGGCTGTATGTAGTCATATTAGCTATATCGCGATTTCGGGTTCAAGACCCCTATTCAGTAGCTATAGGGATGTTCTATCTTGTTAGGATAAGATTTAATCCGATGAGTCTTATCAAAGTTCTAAGTTTTACACTTTGATTAGCAAGTAAGAAACTCTAGTATAAAACTTAGAACTTTAATAAAACTCATTGGATTAAATCTTAACAAGATAGAACATCCCTATAGCTACTGAAGAAGGGTCTTGAACCCGAAATCGCGATTTAGCTAATATGACTACATATAGCCAAGTCATAAATTTCCTTTCTAATGAACACAAATCTATACCTTTAAGAAAATAATTAATGCAAAACTAGCCATAATTTTAATTATATATATATATATATATGTATCTATATATTTATATATATGTATTTATATGTATATATATTTATACACATATATATATATATATATATATATATATATGTATATATATGTATGTATATATATACATATATATATATATAAATATATATATATATATATATATATATATATATATATATATATATATATGTTTATTTTGATCCTTTGCAGAACTATTACGAGTCTCGTCCACTGACCTTTGCTCAGACCTTCCCTGACCGATTCCGGAACTTCCACGGGAAGAACTTTCACCTGGCCTCCTGGATCGACGATTTCCCCTTCCTGTACAGGAACCAAAGTGAGGGGACCTTCTCGGGCTTGCATCTTTCGAGCGGCCACATCATTTCCTTTGTTACAAATACAATTCACTGTTACCAACAAGTACTATTATACTATATACCAAGGGCTTCTCCTCCCTTATAAGGGACGTAACCAAATCAAAGGCACGCACCCACTCCCATCCACCACCCTTATTTCCCCCTCATCTTAGCTCCTAGTGGGTGAACGGTCATCCCTGTCTATCGTTTACTGCCCAGATCAAAAGCAGTGCAGCAAGCCACAGCACATCCACAGCAAGTGAAGCGGCCTTCATCCACGAGGAGCTAAGATAAGAGGAAAACAAAGGTGGTGGATGGGTGCAACAAATAGAATTTCAGGTTGTTAGGAGTCGTCCTGGTCCCGTCCCAGGACTTTTGACCCCTGAGATCCATCCAAAGGAATCGATCGTGGGCCCAACCGTGTGACACATGTGCCGCCTGGCCGCGTGAGCCACAGCAGGCCGCGTAACTCAAACAAAGCTTCTGAGGAAACGCACGTGCAGTTCACCAGCCTAAGACGGACCCTGCCAGGCCCCAAGGATGACTAACCAGCTCCTCGGCCGATCACGTGAAGATGCACAATGGATTCTTTGAGGAATTCACGTGCAGTACCAGCATCGGTCCCAGCGATGACTCAACCAGCTCTTCGCCTGGCCACGTGAGACGGACAACGATTCTTTGAGGAACACACGTGCGGTACCAGTTTGTTGAGTCAGTGGCATGAGAACGTTTTGTGTCTGACTTCCCAGGCATTGACTCTGACCTCGCGCCAATTAAGAGCACGGATCATGATTTGACTCGTGTATATAAGACCGGACGGAATAGACGAAGAACTAGACCGTCTTGGTACACGACTTGAAACTCACAGTCGTTACCTCCCTCGTCGCCCACATCCCTAATTTTCTCGCTCGCACTCAGAGCAAGCCAAACTACATTGGCGCCCGACTCTCATTCTAATAAAAACCAATACTCTCTTCATCACAGTTTGCCGTCAAGCCTGCCTAACACAGATGAATAAGCATAACAAAGGTGAGCGTCGTTGTTGATGGCATGTGGCAACTCTGGCACGAACGCGTGCAAAATAAACTTAGAAGATTTTCACTTGTTCGTATTATATATATATATATATATATATATATATATATATATATATATATATATATATATATATATTTTTTTTTTTTTTTTTTTTTTTTTTTTTTTTTTTTCAGCCACATTAACTTTTTGCTTTTAATTCCATGTCATCACGAACGAGACTGACAATGCGCTCGTCGGAGACATATACGGAAACTGATACGAAGCGAAGCCAAGGGCTCGAACCTCAGCTCAGACGTATCAAAGTAACAGTGACTAACCACTGCCCCATCAAGAGAGATATAAGTTGAGTACAATTTCTTATATCTGTATGTTCGAGCCACATACATATACACGAATTTTGTGCTCAACCCATCCCTGCTATGATGGTACAATGGTAGTGTGTGCGCGTGGGAAAGTGTTATTCACACACACTGAATGGTCCCCAGTGCAGATCTTAATATTTTTTCAACCACATTAACTTTTTACTTTTAATTCCATGTCATCACGAACGAGACTGACAATGCGCTCGTCGGAGACATATACGGAAACTGATACGAAGCGAAGCCAAGGGCTCGAACCTCAGCTCAGACGTATCAAAGTGACTAACCACTGCCCCATCAAGAGAGATATAAGTTGAGTACAATTTCTTATATTTGTATGTTCGAGCCACATACATATACACGATTTTTGTGCTCAACCCACCCCTGCTATGATGGTACAATGGTAGTGTGTGCGCGTGGGCAAGTGTTATTCACACACACTGAATGGTCCCCAGTGCAGATCTTAATATTTTTTCAACCACATTAACTTTTTACCTTTAATTCCATGTCATCATGAACGAGACTGACAATGCGCTCGTCGGAGACATATACGGAAACTGATACGAAGCGAAGCCAAGGGCTCGAACCTCAGCTCAGACGTATCAAAGTAACAGTGACTAACCACTGCCCCATCAAGAGAGATATAAGTTGAGTACAATTTCTTACATTTGTATGTTCGAGCCACATACGTATACACGAATTTTGTGCTCAACCCACCCCTGCTATGATGGTACAATGGTAGTGTGTGCGCGTGGGCAAGTGTTATTCACACACACTGAATGGTCCCCAGTGCAGATCTTAATATTTTTTCAACCACATTAACTTTTTACTTTTAATTCCATGTCATCACGAACGAGACTGACAATGCAAGTGTTATTCACGCACACTTGCCCACGCGCACACACTACCATTATACCATCATAGCAGGGGTGGCGTGCTATACGGTCAAAATGGCGAACGTTTTTCGTAACAAATGAAAATCGTTAGCGGACTGACATTCAAACAACGAACTGCGTGCAGACTTAGGTGATATTTAATTTGTATGTTTTCCATTTTCATTTGTTTAAATGTGGGTTTTTGTGTGGTTTGATAATAATATAACAAGCAATTCGGTCAACGAATAGGGTCCCGCAAGAGATTATGTTCATGTATAAAAATCCGGGGTCCATCTGTGCATGCACCACCCGGAATGGCTCTGAGCCCGTATGGTCTATCGGTCTGGCTGCTGACTCGCACCGGCTCTCTGAAATGTTTTAGATTGATATCAGAAAAGATCTTGAGACTACAATCTAATCCTCAGGATGTTTTGAAAGTCTCATGAGATGATAAGAAAAAAAAAACTATATAACGTCACAATGCAGTCAGTCAACCGTCGCATTCCGCGTGATGACATGTGTCTTATTTCCCGAAGCGAATGTAATTATTATATAAATCGACGTTAGCCAGTGATTTTATCCAGTGTCAAAGTGGTTTCCAGGAGGTTGAGAAGATGTATGAGGCGAGGGAGGTGAATTTACGTGCAGAGATCGTGAACTACATATATATATTGAATCTCGAAGTCTTTTTACTTTGTCCACAGACAATGCTACGGTTGGTCTGGGATACACTATGGTTGAGGAAATGGCCCGCGCATTTTGGTTCACTCTCACCTACGACGAAATCCCCCCTGACGGTGCCTGGGGCGAGTTCACCAACGGTACTTGGCGGGGGATGGTGGGTCTCGTCTACAGGAGGGAAAGAAGTTTCACCATCAACAACTTCGGTATCAACCGCGAAAGGTTCGGTGCGGTCGACTTCTCGTTCCTGTACGCCACCGACGGATATTCCTTTACCCTCAGGGTAGGTGACAGAAATGTATTCTCTTCAGGAGAATATGACGATAATTATATTAGTATTAATAGTACTAATAATGACGATGATAAAAATGGCAATAAATAATGATAATGCGACGAACCTAGATGTTTGTTGCAATATTTTGGGAACGGTTCTGACAGGTTCCCATCGCGATCAATTACTCAGAGAGGATATAGGAAATGAAATATTAAACTAACCTTGATTTTCCATATATATTTCACTACTCCTCATACACTATGGAAATTCATACACTATTTCTTACTATAGCCGTACAAGCATGAGATAGCACAAACCACAGGAGATCACAGACGAAATGTTCACCATAATACACCATATTTTATCTTGTCTCTTACTCATATTTCGTCTATTTGTTATTTTCTCTCTATTTTAAGCATGGGTCTTTCACTGTTCATGTCACACTAGTTCGAGGTACTTCTGAGGTAGATAGGAATAATACACAAATCGACAAGGGAAACAGAAACGACTACCCTTAAGCAGGCCTTGCTTTGGAACTCTAAACTACTAACCCTGCTTGCCCTCATACAGGGCTTTTCCTCTGAATGTGCAAAACTACAGTTTGGGTCGGGGTGAGGGAAATTAAAGCACTCATGAATGATCAAATGAATGAAGTGTGCCTTTTTTTTTTTTTTTTTTTAACTGTTACCTTACATTTTTGTGTGTAATTTCTTAAACGTGGGCAAACCTCGTTTTCAAAACTAATTCTCGTAATCTTTTATCTATAATGTGCAAAACTACAGAAAAAAAGTTTATGTTGAAGAAAGTTTGGGTCGATGTGAGGGAAATTAAAACATTCAGGAATGATCAAATGAATGAAGTTTTTTTTTTTTTTTTTTTTTTTTTTTTTTTTACAAGCGCCGGCTTCGTCATGGACATTTGGCCTGCGGCGCTGCTCGCTTCGCGCCCTGCCCATCGAGCTGTTTTTAATGAAATTTGTATTTGTATGTAAAATAATTAGGACATTAAAAGCATGGAATTTTCATAACGATTTCTATTTGGCAGGAATACAACTGAGAATTAATGCCACATGAACGCCTCTGAATCCTCATCAGATATCATATCGTCCGAATATTCCAATCCGTCAAACATATCGTCACTATATTCGAATTGTTTATCGTTCTCTAGAGTTGATTTGAATGCGATCACCTTCCTTTGGAACTCACGTATAGACGCTTTCACGTTAAAGATCTTGATGTCAGTGTACAACCCAGGGAACGTTTTACTGTGCTCGTCCCTTAGTCTAGCTGCCAACACCTTATCTTCTTGGAACGTCTTCCTCGTTATACCCTTGGTAGCCGTGAGCCACTTCCACAGGTGCCTCCATCTACGCTTCTTCGCCGTTTCGTCTCCTGGCATCGTATCGGTAGTCGAGAACCGGTATTGTATAGCCAATTCACTCACCTAGCAATACCTCGTAAATACCCTTACGGAAGTGTCCCCCCAAACACCGCCACCACAATTTTCATTCGTGGATTCTGTTTACGCTTTGCAGACGCCACCACCCTTGCCTCGCTGGCTCTCCCTCATCTACCCATTCCAGTGGACGGTTTGGACCGCACTTCTCGCCACCATCCTCCTCATGGCGCCTCTCTTCGCCATCGTCGTCGGCAGGGGTGAGTCTGATTTCTGACGCTTTGCTTGGATGTATCGGGGTTCAAAGGTGGGTTTTACGTCGTGTAGAAATGAAAACGCACTCTCCGGTGACAGTTTCAGTAACAGAAATAATCAAGAAACTTTGTTTATTCCCTATAAATCACTACAACATCCAAAATACACATCCACTTCATGTACTTTGGTGGCTTAATCGAAAGCGTGCCGGTCTCGCATTCGCTTATTCGGGAGTTCGAATCTGCGCTCCTCTCCGATTCTCAGCAGTGACCTGCCCCAATAGTCCAAGCGCATAGGTCAGAAGTGACGGCCATGGACGCAGCTGCGCGCCTCCTGGTGTAGGATCCTCAACTTATGAATATGCATATGGTTGTTTACGCATGTTGTTGTGGATCTATTCGAAAGCCTCTGCCGAATAAAATCGCCTGAAATGTTCAACTTGAAAAATCCCATGCAGGGTGAACTAAGTTTGGTTAACCTAGGGTCTTTCCTGAGATACCCCACCGGTAGTGTGAGACTAGGAGGGGTGGCTGTCTACAGGCCCCTCTGGTTGGCTGCAATTAACTATTCACGAGTCAAAGCGCCTAAACCAGTGGTCCTTAAAGAGTTTCAGCCCCGTTACCCCAAAGTTCAACTCCAAGTCAACCTGAAAACCCCTCTCCAATTAACCTACTGCCCCGCCTTCTAACTTTAATTCACTGTAAAAAAAAAAAGGGGGGGGGGCTATGAATAAACAGCTGAATTCTAGGGGATTCTTTTTGTTTCTGTTTTCAGTAAATAAATGGATTAAGTATAGTTTTTACACGAAATTATTAATCTAATGTCATCCAGGATGCTTTTTTGGATACCCTCAGGAATCGATCGGTTTCGATAACCCTTGGGGGTAGTGAGGTACTACTGTAAGAACACTTGATCTAGACGGTAAGGCCACGTCGAAGTGGAGGTGACTGCAAGTTGATCTTCTAGGAAGAATTGTGTTCGCATGAGGTCTTCTGTCTCAGACATGTGCTATCTGTAGATATTTGCGAAAGTTATTTGAAGTGGGAAGGAAGTGTCTGCATGGGAGCTTGCTCGGGGAGACCCACGTGGGGACTGGCGCCGGAGTGTAAGTGAAGCAATGAGCTCCGTGGTGCATGTTCCCCTAATTGATGATGATGCATATTCAAGAACTAGAATAGCGTCTATGCCATGCAAAGTTAAGCAGGTATCTAGGAGAGAAGGTCCTCTGTCAGAGACGTAGTCCACATTTAGAGAGGACCTTTAATGTAATATCGAGGACAGGTTTTGGGTGTGCATGGTCTGGATGAGGCTTCACACGACCCTGACGAGGTTTAATTATGTATGGAGCAGTAATGCCCATCACGGGGATTCGATCTCGGGTCATTCGCGAGGCGAGAGCGTATATCCTGAGTTCTTGCATAGAGTGAGCGTAGTTTGGGTTATTTAAGCACTGCAAATGGAATTAGTTCCGAGATTGCCGGGTGCAAGATAATTAAGTCACCCAATTAACTACAGTAAGGCATTGCGTGCAAATGGGCCTGGATATGCATTCCCACGTACTTCTTGTGGACCTGCGCATGCGCACATCGATTCCTTCGAAAGCCGAGTATCATAAATGCTGATTCGATAATTATCAAACTATTTTATATTAACCTTTTATTTACTTATCTATGATATTTTTCATTGTTATTATTATTATCATTATTATTATTATTGTTATAGTTGTTTTTGTTGTAATTATTATTATTATTATCATTATTATTATCATTGTCATTGAATTTCTTCTTCTTCTTCTTATTGTTGTTGTTGTTACTATTATTATTATTATTGAATTTATTGTTATTATTATCATTATTATTATTATCATTATTATTATCATTATTATTATTATTATTATTATTATTATTATTATTATTATTATTATTATTATTATTATTATTATTATTATTATTATTATTATTATTATTATTATTATTATTATTATTATTATTATTATTATCATCAGTAGTAGTAGTAGTAGTAGTATCATTATTACTATTATTTCATTTAAGGATAAATCATTATTATTTCAAGTAACAAATGCGGCGTTTCCTGGCAGGACTCGGCGTTATCCCGTCAATCCTGCTTCTGCTGCGGGCTGTCGTGAACCAGTCCGCCCACAAGGTCCCACTGTCGCGTGGGTCACGACCCTTCCTCCTCGTCTGGTAGGTTCCTAGATTATTGAAATACAAGCAATCTCGCTGTGTTGTCAAATATTTTGAATAAAAATGCATATCGAAGAAATACCCTATCACCAGAGGAGCACTGCAACATTAACAAACACTTCTAAAAAACTCAAGAAAATAGGAAGGTAACTAGAATATGTAAGATAAAACCAGACAGACGCCACCCTTCCCTTTTTTCAACGAAAATGTGGAAAATACAATATGATTTTTAAAAACTCCCATGCGAAAAACCCAGACAAGGTTTCAACCATCTTTACCCAAAAGTAATAAAGGCCCTGACAAATACCTTGAACTTGTCCTGAAAGCATAAAATTCTAACAGGCTTGAAAAAACAACAACTCACATAGTCTTCACCCTAACAACAAATAAACCACCAGAAATCCCGGCATCGTAACTGACTTATGATCATGTCAGTGATATAAAGTGTATGGTGAATATAGGTGCATCATGAAAGGCACTTTTCCTGCATGCCTGAAACATATAGTTTACAATCATTCTATCATCTCGACCATGATATACGAGTGTGAAACTCGAAAATTGGCAGAGGCGATGCAGAAAATGCTAAGTAATGTCCAGAAGGCAACGGAGAGAACGATGTCGGGAATAATGTTGCGGGGTATATGTTGTAATGACCACAACAATAAGACTGAATGACAGAAAGAGGGCAAGTTGGGTAAGAGAGCAGACTAGTGTGAATATTATGGGGATAATGAAGGACCAGAAAGGGAATTAATCAAGACAAATATATAGAAAATAGAATGGTAGATGGAGCAAATGCACTACTGGCTAGGCAGACAAGATTGGAAGCGTAAAAGAAGGAGAGACGAGATGAAGAAATTTGCAGGGATGATGTGGTTGTTGTCGTTCCCCTAGACCAGGGGTTCTCATTAGGGGTGAAATTCACCCCCAGGAGGGAATTTTGGGTTTTCTGGGGGTGAATTGTGACCACAGTCAGTTTACGGGGTGAGGAAAGCAGTTGCTCGTATATATACTAGTAGTTGCTCGTATATATACTAATTTGGAAAAAAATAAAAAGGTTTTTAGTAATATTTGCTTATTATTTAGAATGCACCTTTTGAAACAGACAATCTTGGAAAGGAGGGGGGAATGACATTCTGACAAATGGTGAAAGGGGTGAATGGGCCAAGCAAGGCTGAGAACCCTTGCCCTAGACTGTCTGGCTGACCAGTCCCAGCAAGTACCGACCATTTGATAGATGCCAACAGTGATTTATGTTCGATGTATATATTCGCATATATTTTCATACTGTTGATGATAAAAAGTAATATACTTATAATTTATTTAACCATATAGTTCCTAATATCAAAATATGTAGGACAAGATATGTGGAACTTCAAAGAAGATTACTAATTTTCATATTTCGACATTCCGATTGCAACGTCAGGACGGAAATTTTTTCTTACAAATGGGACCTTTTGCAGTCAGGCTCGTAGATTCCTATTAGCGCTTGAATTTTCAATTGTCTCGGATTTCACGAGGCAAAGGGGTGACTTAGCTAATGTGGAAACCGATATTTAAAAAAAGATACGCCATAAATTGCTGCATAAATGTATTTAAAATTAAAAACATGACTCATAATGTTATAATTTTTACTTACTGGTGTGTGATAAGGCTTTGTTAATTTAATTATAAGGTAAAACTAAAAATAGGTAATTATTTTTACTGAAGTAACTATGAGCAGTAAAAATAAGAGGATATTGATTTCGGTTTGTGCATTTTATCTGAGAGTGTTGAAAAATAATGGATATCACTGTCACGTCCTGTATATGAAGATAATCAGTGAGATAAAAAATAACAACAGTGGTGGCGGACGTACGAAGTTAACGACATTTTTGTAAAGAATAGCCTCTTAGATCTGCTGGGAGCTATTTTCAAACAAATATGACTAATTTTACGTGTGCCGTGGCAAACTGCACGTCAGATTAAAAAATATATATAACTTAAGACAAAGTTTATCGTACCGAAAAAATTAAGTCTTCGATGCAAAATTATATTTTCGATACATTACATGGATTTGCCTATTGCTTGGTGCATTCAAATGAAAGTATATATCAGTATACGTCCATTGAAGTCGGTAGAAAATGACAAATTGCTTGGTTTGATACAATTATAGGCTGTTTTACGAATATCATCTGTGATTATAAATAGAGGCTCAAACAATGCTATATGCCGTTTGCAATCATGAAATTAATTGACTTAAATTTCAGACACAATAATGTACAGCGATACACCTCTGTAAGGTTATAAAACTTGCCCAAAAAAGTATTTATTTTCCGGCAAGAATTACAAAATCTGGCGGTGTCTGGTATCAATTTGCTCACTGCGAAAGGTCCCATTTTTAACGTTTAGAGAGCGATACTCGGGTGTTTCAAGACTCCCAGTAAAAGCCACACGATTTTCATCACAATTCTCAGCCAAAGATTTATGCGAGACAATATAATTATATCTAGGATTATGTTCTCTCTCTCCTAAGGTGGTTGGCGGCGTTGGTAATTTCGACGTCGTACATGGGGAACCTGATCGCCTTCATCACCGTCCCTGCGCAGGCGCAGAAGCTCCGAACGCTCAGCCAGCTCGCGGAGTCCGACCATGGGTTAGTTATCTCCCTGATGTTGGAAAATCATCTCTGATATCAATAGAGAAACTAATTAACCAATAGATAGATAAATGAATGAATGAAATTATAAAAAAGAAACTAAACAAGTTAGAATAACCGTTGAAAGCATTGTATAAGGTTGCAATGCAGTCCACGAGGCCTTGCCTTTTCAACAATATGGCCACGGACAAGCCGTTCTTGTGGTAATTCCCACTCACCACCTTCCTTAACCGATCATTTGTTTCATTTTCTCATTTTGTTTATCTATACATATTTCTTCCTCAACTCCGCCCCCGTACCCCCGTACCCGAGTTTGCCTCCCCTTATCGTGACGCATCCGGCTCTCTCTTCCTGCTCCTCCGCACCAACTCCCGCTATGTACCTAGAAAAGAACAACCGCTCACGCTGAATCGGTGTTTGTGTGTGTGGGGGGGGGGGGTTAGTCTGTAGGGAAATGAAAATATACTTGTGTATTAAGGGGGGCTATTGCTACTGGAAACTTTAGGGATATTTATTAGACTGTATGTGTCGTGGCTCAGGAGACATTTGCAGGAGACTTGGAGTTAGAGGCCTGCATCAGTAATTAGGGAAATGTTTTGGGGATATTCGTTAACAACATCTCGACCAACAAAATTAGGAACGGAGTCAGAGGCTTAGTCGTACGGGCAGTCAGAAAGATGGAAATATTCTTAGTGGTAGCTAAACTGAAATGAGAAGATGCAGTAGTAATGTTAGAAATGAAATTAATTTCAATAGTAGTGAAGGTGTATGTAGATGTTTGTGCGTGTGGTCGTGTTTTATAATTGCGATGTGCTTGTGTGCGTGTGTGTGTGTGTGTGTGTGTGTGTGTGTGTGTGTGTGTGTGTGTGTGTGTGTGTGTGTGTGTGTGTGTATGTGTGTGTGTGTGTGTATCATGCAGAGAGGGTTGCTGCTCTATGCTGATGTACATACAATGTAATATACATACAACATGATAAAATGTATGATTCATAGCCTGTTTCCGGTCGACGAGACAGGTCTCCTGAAATAGCGGAACCGTTTCGTCGGCGAGACGAGGACAGGCATAACTAGAGCGCACAAAATAAATGAAAGTATTCAGTGAGGACTGATCCCGGCCAGCCAAAGTACGTGTACTGAGCCCCTACTACTTTTCCTCACGCTTGCCGCTGGTTTCAGACGGACTCATGTCCGTGGTACTTAGGCAGCACTCGGCACATTACGGCACGTCTGGTCACGATCAGTCTAAGCTAGTAAAAGGGTGCGTTATCGTCCGCTGATCTATATACAGTGGTGGAGGGAATGTTGTAGATAACAAGTAGTCTAAAATGTGGCCTTGGTGTGATGTGGTGTATCATATGTTCGTGTTATGGACCTATTTATGGACCAAAAGTTTTCCTGTCGGCATGTTCCTCCTTTGTAATCCTTTGTGTCTGGCGTGAAGTCTTTCGAAGTGTTTGTCGTGCAGGGTGCGTTTGTGTTGGTTAAATGGACGAATGTTGGCCACGTGGCGTAGTGGCCAACATTCGTGTCCATAATGAATCGGAGAGAGGCGTTCTGAAAGCTCTGATGGGAGAAATTGTTAGAAGCTCTTGCTATCTGGTTCGACCCAGAAAACTGGCACAAGTATCAGTCTGAGTATTGCTGAGTACAGACGACGTTTGATGACCATGAACGCAATCGAAAAACGCTTGCGCTTTCCCACTGTAGCTTTAGATTTTGCTCTGAATGCGGAGGTATGGTCCCCAGATCAGACCACGGTCCAGCGTGCTTCTCAACACGGTGGCCTGGCCTTTAGCTGGAATGTGTAGGTTGCTTCTTATGAGAGTTTTTTTTAGCGATTGTTTTGTTATTTGTGTTGCAATGGGAGTATAATGCTTTGCACTTCGACACATTCATCTCATTGCGCCACTGTTGCTCCTGTGCATGTGCCCCGTCTAGTGTGTCTTGCATGATGTGTATTGATCCATGTAGTGTTTTGTGTCCGCTGAGGTGGTTGGTGCCGTCCACGTATGAGAGAGGGCCTGGTTACGAGGGTAGGGCGGCTCTAGGATGTCATTGGTGTACAGGTAGTAGAGAATTGGGGCAAGGACCGAACCCTGCGGTACTCTCGCCTCAGGTACAAAGGGTTGGGACAGACAGCCCTGCCATTTTATTCTAACTGATCTGTTGTCCAGGTAGCTGCAGAGCAACCGCGTGAGCGACAAGGCAAAGTCGAAGAAATGGTACAGTTTGTACTTAAGACCTTCGTGCCAGTGTCGAATGTCTTCGCCTTGCATACCATGATTGCCTTTCCGGGAAGGTCGTCCATTGGGTTCTGGGCCCATTGGACAATCAAGGAAATGACATACTCTGTACTCCGCTCCATCCTGAAGCCGAACTGGTAGTCTCACAGAAGAGATTCTCCCTGTAGGTAATTGATCAGGCCTCGGCAAAGGATGTGCTCAGACACCTTTCGAAAATACCCCCAGAAGGAAAATCGGCATGTTAAGAGAATGGAGAGGAGAAGGGTTTGTTGGGTTTTGGGATTAGGACCATGTGCGATGTTTTGAAGAGGGCAGGGAAGTATCCAGAGGCAAGAGAATAGTTGTACAATGTTGCCATATGTGTAATCGTGTTGTTTGGCATTTATTTGATTATTTGTGCTCCAATACCTGAAGGGCCAGGGATTTGACTTTGAGCTCGGAGACCACCG
>NC_134778.1:86507043-86512043 GCF_046742065.1 Oratosquilla oratoria
TATTGTTATTTTGTTAGGTTAGGATGTCTAGTGGTTGGTTTATATTTGAAGAAAACGATTGAATAAAAACGATCAGATAAAAAATAAAGAAACAAATTTATATAAAATTCTAATTAAAAACAAATATAAGACTTATAAACTTTGAGAAAAAAAAACAATATTAGCTAAAAGAAAAGAAATAATAAATTATAATAGATACATAAAATCAAAAAATGGTAAGTAAAGTAAAAAACAAAAAATAAGCTAAATATAGAATATTAGGTTAATATAAACTATAAGAATTAAAATTGCTATATCTACAGTATGAATATAAATTAACATAAGTCAAATACAATATATAAAATGTAAATGAAATAAACAAGTTATGAAAAAAAAGGATACAGTATATAAATATAATCAAAAAGAACAAGTATGGAAATACAAAATACAAGAATGTAAGAAAATAATATGAAATAAATGATAATAAATTATTAAAATCAAGTAAGAATTGAAACAATATATTCATGGAACTAAACAAAACAAAAAGGATAATAATAAAAGATATGATGACATAAACCAAAAAAAATTAAAGATAAGAAAGATCAAAAAAGAAATTAAAATTATGCTATTCGGAGTAATTCTAAAACGATTAATAAAAATGAAGATACATAATGATAAATTGACGGAAGAAAAACAATAATGAAGGTAGTAACAAATTTAAAAAGTATAATTCTAAAAAAATCTATAAAAATTAAGAAATAATGAATTAAAAAAGTAAAAGACAAAAGAATAAAAAATATGAAAAGAGTAGAATAAAGAAATAGAAAAAATAAGTATAACAGTGAAAAAAATTAGATAAACATAAAAAATGGGAGCATAAGTATTAAATAAATATAACAAATTATAAAATATGAAGTCAAGAATGTAATAGGATTAACAGATAAAATAAGGATGATAAAAAAAAGAATCATAAAAAAAAAAAATATAATAAATAAAGAAAAGTTGGGTAAGAGAGCAGACTAGTGTGAATATTATGGGGATAATGAAGGACCAGAAAGGGAATTAATCAAGACAAATATATAGAAAATAGAATGGTAGATGGAGCAAATGCACTACTGGCTAGGCAGACAAGATTGGAAGCGTAAAAGAAGGAGGAGAGACGAGATGAAGAAATTTGCAGGGATGATGTGGTTGTTGTCGTTCCCCTAGACCAGGGGTTCTCATTAGGGGTGAAATTCACCCCCAGGAGGGAATTTTGGGTTTTCTGGGGGTGAATTGTGACCACAGTCAGTTTACGGGGTGAGGAAAGCAGTTGCTCGTATATACACTAGTAGTTGCTCGTATATATACTAATTTGGAAAAAAATAAAAAGGTTTTTAGTAATATTTGCTTATTATTTAGAATGCACCTTTTGAAACAGACAATCTTGGAAAGGAGGGGGGAATGACATTCTGACAAATGGTGAAAGGGGTGAATGGGCCAAGCAAGGCTGAGAACCCTTGCCCTAGACTGTCTGGCTGACCAGTCCCAGCAAGTACCGACCATTTGATAGATGCCAACAGTGATTTATGTTCGATGTATATATTCGCATATATTTTCATACTGTTGATGATAAAAAGTAATATACTTATAATTTATTTAACCATATAGTTCCTAATATCAAAATATGTAGGACATTCCGATTGCAACGTCAGGACGGAAAAGTTTTCTTACAAATGGGACCTTTCGCAGTCAGGCTCGTAGATTCCTATTAGCGCTTGAATTTTCAATTGTCTCGGATTTCACGAGGCAAAGGGGTGACTTAGCTAATGTGGAAACCGATATTTAAAAAAAGATACGCCATAAATTGCTGCATAAATGTATTTAAAATTAAAAACATGACTCATAATGTTATAATTTTTACTTACTGGTGTGTGATAAGGCTTTGTTAATTTAATTATAAGGTAAAACTAAAAATAGGTAATTATTTTTACTGAAGTAACTATGAGCAGTAAAAAATAAGAGGATGTTGATTTCGGTTTGTGCATTTTATCTGAGAGTGTTGAAAAATAATGGATATCACTGTCACGTCCTGTATATGAAGATAATCAGTGAGATAAAAAATAACAACAGTGGTGGCGGACGTACGAAGTTAACGACATTTTTGTAAAGAATAGCCTCTTAGATCTGCTGGGAGCTATTTTCAAACAAATATGACTAATTTTACGTGTGCCGTGGCAAACTGCACGTCAGATTAAAAAATATATATAACTTAAGACAAAGTTTATCGTACCGAAAAAATTAAGTCTTCGATGCAAAATTATATTTTCGATACATTACATGGATTTGCCTATTGCTTGGTGCATTCAAATGAAAGTATATATCAGTATAACGTCCATTGAAGTCGGTAGAAAATGACAAATTGCTTGGTTTGATACAATTATAGGCTGTTTTACGAATATCATCTGTGATTATAAATAGAGGCTCAAACAATGCTATATGCCGTTTGCAATCATGAAATTAATTGACTTAAATTTCAGACACAATAATGTACAGCGATACACCTCTGTAAGCTTATAAAACTTGCCCAAAAAAGTATTTATTTTCCGGCAAGAATTACAAAATCTGGCGGTGTCTGGTATCAATTTGCTCACTGCGAAAAGGTCCCATTTTTAACGTTTTAGAGAGCGATACTCGGGTGTTTCAAGACTCCCAGTTAAAAGCCACACGATTTTCATCACAATTCTCAGCCAAAGATTTATGCGAGACAATATAATTATATCTAGGATTATGTTTCTCTCTCTCCTAAGGTGGTTGGGCGGCGTTGGTAATTTTCGACGTCGTACATGGGGAACCTGATCGCCTTCATCACCGTCCCTGCGCGAGGCGCAGAAGCTCCGAACGCTCAGCCAGCTCGCGGAGTCCGACCATGGGTTAGTTTATCTCCCTGATGTTGGAAAATCATCTCTGATATCAATAGAGAAACTAAATTAACCAATAGATAGATAAATGAATGAATGAAATTATAAAAAAGAAACTAAACAAGTTAGAATAACCGTTGAAAGCATTGTATAAGGTTGCAATGCAGTCCACGAGGCCTTGCCTTTTCAACAATATGGCCACGGACAAGCCGTTCTTGTGGTAATTCCCACTCACCACCTTCCTTAACCGATCATTTGTTTCATTTTCTCATTTTGTTTATCTATACATATTTCTTCCTCAACTCCGCCCCCGTTACCCCCGTACCCGAGTTTGCCTCCCCTTATCGTGACGCCATCCGGCTCTCTCTTCCTGCTCCTCCGCACCAACTCCCGCTATGTACCTAGAAAAGAACAACCGCTCACGCCTGAATCGGTGTTTGTGTGTGTGTGTGAGGGGGGTTAGATCTGTAGGGAAATGAAAATATACTCGTGTATTAAGGGGGGCTATTGCTACTGGAAACTTTAGTGATATTTATTAGAGTATGTATCGTGGCTCAGGAGACATTTGCAGGAGACTTGGATTTCGAGGCCTGCATCAGTGATTAGGGGAAATCTTTTTGGGATATTTATTAACAACATCTCAACCAACAAAGTTAGGAAAGGAGTCGGGGGCTTAATTGCAGGGACAGTCGGAAAGATGGAAATATTTTAGTGGTACGTAAACTTAAATGAGAAGATGCGCAGTAGTAATGTTAGAAATGAAATTAATTTTCAATAGTAGTGAAGGTGTATGTAGATGTTGATGCGTGTGGTCGTGTTTTATGTCTACGATGCGTTTGTGTGTGTGTGTGTGTGTGTGTGTGTGTGTGTGTGTGTGTGTGTGTGTGTGTGTGTGTGTGTGTGTGTGTGTGTGTGCGTGTGTGTGTGTGCCATGCAGAGAGGATTGCTACCACTATGTTGTTGTACATACAATGTAATATACATATGATGTAATGTATGATTCATAGCCTGTTTCCTGCAGACAAAACAGGTCTCCTGAAGTATCGGAGCCGTTTTGCCGGCGAGACGAAGAGAGGCATGACTATGGCGCACAGAATGAATGAAAATATCCAGCGAGGACCGATCCCGGCCAGCCATAGTACGTGTACTGAGAATCTACTATTTTTCCTCACGCTTGCCCCCGGTTCCAGACGGACTCCTGTCTGTGGTACTTAGGCAGCACTCGGCACATTACGGCAAGTCTAGTCACGATCAGTCTAAGCTAGTAAAAGGGTGCGTTATCGTCCGCTGATCTATATACAGTGGTGGAGGGAATGTTGTAGATAACAAGTAGTCTAAAATGTGGCCTTGGTGTGATGTGGTGTATCATATGTTCGTGTTATGGACCTATTTATGGACCAAAAGTTTTCCTGTCGGCATGCTCCTCCTTTGTAATCCTTTGTGTCTGGCGTGAAGTCTTTCGAAGTGTTTGTCGTGCAGGGTGCGTTTGTGTTGGTTAAATGGACGAATGTTGGCCACGTGGCGTAGTGGCCAACATTCGTGTCCATAATGAATCGGAGAGAGGCGTTCTGAAAGCTCTGATGGGAGAAATTGTTCGAAGCTCTTGCTATCTGGTTCGACCCAGAAAACTGGCACAAGTATCAGTCTGAGTATTGCTGAGTACAGACGACGTTTGATGACCATGAACGCAATCGAAAAACGCTTGCGCTTTCCCACTGTAGCTTTAGATTTTGCTCTGAATGCGGAGGTATGGTCCCCAGATCAGACCACGGTCCAGCGTGCTTCTCAACACGGTGGCCTGGCCTTTAGCTGGAATGTGTAGGTTGCTTCTTATGAGAGTTTTTTTTAGCGATTGTTTTGTTATTTGTGTTGCAATGGGAGTATAATGCTTTGCACTTCGACACATTCATCTCATTGCGCCACTGTTGCTCCTGTGCATGTGCCCCGTCTAGTGTGTCTTGCATGATGTGTATTGATCCATGTAGTGTTTTGTGTCCGCTGAGGTGGTTGGTGCCGTCCACGTATGAGAGAGGGCCTGGTTACGAGGGTAGGGCGGCTCTAGGATGTCATTGGTGTACAGGTAGTAGAGAATTGGGGCAAGGACCGAACCCTGCGGTACTC
>NC_134778.1:86517043-86527043 GCF_046742065.1 Oratosquilla oratoria
AATACTTTGTCATCCATAAGTCAGTCTATCTAACTACAGAGTGTCTCAATAAAATGTAAGCACACTTTGAATGACAGTAAGTCCAGTATCTTTTTTACGTTAGTACAAGATTAAGGCTTTAAGTTAAAAGAATGTGATGAAATTAAAGAAAAAAATAGTCTTTCCCCTTAGTCCAGTCTAGTTCCCCCATCCCATGCGTATATCCAATATTACAGTTACTCGTGATGTCATGGAATGAGTACATTTTATTGAGACACCCTGTATTTACTAAGGGCTTCTTCACCCTTATAAGGTAAGGTAGTCAAGTCAAGACCCGCAACCATTCCACTCCCACCCACCACCGTTATTTTCCTCTTATCTTAGCTCCTCGTGGATGAAGGGGCGTCCCTGTCTTCTGCCCACTGCACTGCTCAGTAAGAATAAAAGAATACGGACACATGTCACGTAATGGGTCAGTACTCAAAGAGAATGTGAGTGTCTCACCAAATACATTACTTTGTTTCAATAACCTAATGGAACGTGGTGTCTTGCAAGGTACTACAGTCGATCCTTAGATATGTCTTGGGATGGGGTGGAATGATAAACTCATCCCAGAAAGTTTGGAGCTTCTATTAAACTGGAAACCTGTTAGTAAGCAAATCTTTTCAAACGGGACAGTCTTGTGGCTGAGTAGAATCTCATGGCATCAGCCACAATCCACAGTAACATTTTTTAAATCCTCCACTAGGCTGATTGGCCATTCCTGAACAGACCAGAACCCTCTGACGTTAACAAGAATGAAATTGATAAGCTCATTGGACTTTAGGGTCGAAGCAAGTCATTTCCTGGCACCTTTCTCTCATTTAAATGACAACTAAACAAGTGATCAGATACAAGTTCCTTGACATGTATTCAGAAATTTGTGATCATCCGTCTGTGTAAATAAAAGTAAAGGAAACTTGTATATCTCTTCAATAAACTGTGTGCTAAATATACAGTGATGTCTGTATCCATATAGCCTACATATTACTGACAGGAATAGCGTTTGATGTCACCTATTTGGTCATACTTATCGAGTCCCTAGGAATGCCCGGTACCGTTGCATTCGAGTAAAAAAGGAATATTTTTCTTATAGAGTGATTTACCGTACTATGATGCATTTCCTTGTTTACTTCTAATTATTGTTTCTTGTATATTATTATTTTACTATGTCTTTCTTTTGTTTCTATTTGGTGTTTGTTTGATGTTACACACACACACACACACACACACACACACTTTCAACGAACGGACGGCGTGACGAACGCTCTGAAGAAAAGTGCAGATTGTGGATATCAACGCAAAGAGAAGTGCCTTTTTGTATTTGAAGGGGGGGGGGAAATTGCTCGTGAGGCAGTAGGTAAGTAGGAAAAGAGGAGAAGGGGAGGGATTGCTGGGGAAATGGAAGGAAATGAGGATGTGGAGGACTTGGCCCAGGCAGACGGGCGTAAGGTCAACATGAAACGACCACCGGATGACGAAATGGCAAATAAAAATGTAAAGATTAGAAGTATAGAGAGGAGAAACACAGTAGAAAGTGACGAGAATATGTTCCAGGGATTTAAAGAGGGTGGGGGGGACACAACCCCCCCCCCCCCCCCGACTGATAAGACTAGAGGAGAGAGTTGATAAGGTGATCGAGGACTTGGAACGTAAGTTAGGTAAGGTAGACTCCATCTTCCAGAGAATTGAAAGATTGGAACAACTAGAGAAGGCTAACAGAAACTTAACTGAAGAAGTAGAGGACCTAAAAAGACCAGTTAGGAAATGTAAAGGAGGAGAATGAGAAATTGAAGAAGAATAGTAATGAAAACAGTGAGAAAATAGCTACAGAAGCTAAAAATTGGAGAATAACTCAAGAAGGGAATAAGGTTTCATTCACTGACATAGTCAAACAGCAATTGAAAGAACATAATGAAGACTCAGTTATTAAAGTGATGAGACAGAAGGAGAATATAGTAAGAGAATTAGCTGACAAAAAGAAATGTATAATTATATTAGGAATGGAAGAGAAACATAACCCAGATAGAACCGCAAGAATCAAGGAGGAAAATGAAAGAGTAAGCAGTTTATTAAAATTAGTCCAGGAAGATGAACCAGAAATTATAAAGGAAATTGAGGATAAAATTCAGACTCGGAAAATATAGTACAGATAAGACCAGACCAATTAAGATTAAATTTAGGTCACAAACAACGGCAGAGAAAATTCTATCCAAGACAGGGAAACTAGCAACAAATGATCAATATAAAAAGGTATGGATAAAAAGAGAAATGAATAAGGAGGAAAGAGAGGCAGAAAAGCAGAAAAGAATTGAAGCTAAGGCAAAAAACGAGGAAAGAACGGAGTCAGAGAAAGAGAGATTCTATTGGAGAGTAGTGAACATGAAAATAAAGCAGTTCGACATACTAAAGAAAAACATAAGGGAAACAGAGAACACAATGGAAGTGGCAGAAAACTAAGAGTGTCTTACACAAATATATATGGATTAATAACAGGATTGAATGATATGAATGATTATTTGAAAGAAAAAAGAACCGGACATAATGGGAATTTGTAGAAACAAAATTAAAAGGCCCACTACCACCCAACAGTGTAGGACATGATACATACAATTATTGGATTAGAAACAGAGAGAAAAAAACAAGGGGGTGGAGTTATGTTCCTGACAAAGAAGGATATAAACGTGAAAGGTGTCATATATGGAAAGAATACAGTAGAGATGATTATGATAGAAGTGGAAGACCGAGATAAGAAGAGCAGAAAATTTGTGATCAATTATGTGCCTCCGAAAAAAGCCTCATGGGAGGAGAGTGAACATAAAAGTATGTTAGAGGACACAAAGATAGCATTAACTAAAATAATGGAAGACGGAGGAAGAATAGTTATGATGGGCGACTTTAATTGCAAAGAAATCTGCTGGGAAGAAATGACAGTAAAGAGTGGTGATGACTCATGGGGAAATGCTCTACTTGAGATGATTACTGACCATTTCAATTACACAATGGATACAAGAGAACACTAGGTATAGAAAATGAAGAAGAACCATCGAGGCTAGACTTAATAATTACATCTGAACCTAGAATAGTGGACAAGATTGAATATAAAACACCAATAGGTAAAAGTGACCACATATTGATTGAACTGGAAACTTAATGAAGAAAAATATATGAAAAGAAATGAACAATATAGAAAAGGAAGAATGATGTATGAAAAAAACAAAACTTTGATAAAATAAGAGAATTCTTCCAACAAGAAAACTGGGAAGAAATATACAAAGAAGAAACATCAGTGGAAGAGAAATGGAATATTTTGACAAAAATTTACAAAGAAGGAGTGGAAAAGTATGTCCCAAGACAAAAACAAGAAAAAGAATATGTAAAATGCTGGTACAACAAAAGTTGTAGGGAGTTAAAAGACAAAAGAGACAAAGCCTGGACCGGATGGAAAAAAGACAGAAAGACCTGAAAAATGGAAAATATATACTGGTTATAGAAATGAATATGTACAAAAGTGCAGAGAGGAAAAAAGAAAATATGAAAAAGATGTTATAGAAAAGTGTAAAGATCAACCAAAACTATTCTACAGATTTGTAAACAATAAACTGAAAAACAAACAAGACTTGGAGAAATTAAGACAAGGAGGAGTTGAATACACTGAGGAAATGGAAATGGCAGAAATTATGAACAAACATTTTAAATCAGTGTTTACAAGGGAAAATATACAACCTGAAGAGATTGAGTGGAAGGAAAAAGTCCCCCCTATGGAAGAAATAGAAGTAACGAAGAATGAAATATTGACACACTTGGGTATTTTTGATGTCAGAAAATCGCATGGGCCAGATGAAATAGCAAACTGGATTCTGAAAGAATGTAGGAATGAACTGGCAGACAAAATACATAGCATAATAAGCAGTTCCTTAAAAGAAGGAAAAGTTCCAGAAGATTGGAAAAAAGCAAATATAGTACCTATATATAAAGGAGGAAATAAAGAAGAACCTACCAACTATTGACCAGTCTCTCTAACAAGTACAATAGCAAAAATATGTGAAAGAATTATCAAAAGTAGATGGGTAAAATACTTGGAAAAAAACAACGTACTAAATCCAAGGCAATTTGGATTCAGACAAGGACGATCATGCGTCACCAATTTAATATGTTTTCTATTCAAGACTAATAGATATAATACAAGAAAGAGATGGATGGGCTGATTGTGCATTTCTAGACCTAAAAAAAGCTTTTGACAAAAGTACCACATAAGAAGTTGCTTAAAAAATTAGAATATGAAGGAGGAATACAAGGTAAATTGCTAAATTGGATGGAAGACTTTTTGCAAGAAAGAAAAAATGAGAGTAGTGATAAGAGCTCAGCACTCAAAATGGAATGAAGTAATAAGCGGTGTCCCGCAGGGAACAGTTCTGGCCCCAATAATGTTTGCTATATATATTAATGATATGGATGAAGGAATTGAAAGCTATATGAGCTTCTTTGCAGATGATGCAAAATTACTGAAAAGAGTGAAAACTGAAGAGGATTGTGAATCACTACAGAGAGATCTAAATAAAGTACAAGAATGGAGTAGGAAGTGGGAGATGGAGTTCAAAACAAAAAAGTGTAGTATAATGGAATTTGGAAAAAGCAAAAACAGAATAACAGGATCATATAATTTGGGAGAAGAAGGAATAAAAAGAGTAGAAAATGAGAGGGACCTGGGAGTCATTGTTATGAATAATATGTCACCTGAGAAACATATAAATAAGATTTTTGGAGAAACTTATAATTTAATAAGAACAATCAAAGTGGCATTTACATACCTGGATGAAGAAATGGTGAGGAAAATCCTAATCACCCTGATAAGACCAAGATTGGAATATGCAGCAACGATATGGTCACCAAGTACAAAAAAATGTATAAAAAAACTTGAAAGAATACAAAGAGCAATTACTAAACTGGCACCAACACTCTCAAAACTATCATATGAAGAGAGACTACAAAAACTTAAACTACAGACACTAGAGCAAAGAAGAGAGAGAGGAGATTTGATAGCTATTTACAGAATCATGAAAGGCATAGAAATTACTGATAGAGAGAATCTGATAAAATGGGATGACAGAAAATACAAGAGGACACGGAAAGAAAATAAAAAAAGACAACTATAGAAGAGATTTGAAAAAGAACAGCTTTCCTCACAGAGAAATAGACAGTTGGAACAAGTTAGATGAGAAAGTGGTGTGTGCAAAAAACAATACATGAATTTAAAAATAGTTTAGATAAAATGAGATATGAAGACGGGACCCCACGAGCATAGCTCCCCTTCCCGTAAAATACAACTAGGTAAATACAACTAGGTAAAAATACACACACACACACACACACACACACACACACACACACACACACATCTCGTGGCGCTGTGATTAGAGTTCTCACCTGCCACTTCGGCGGTCCGGGTTCGACTCCCGCCCAGGGATGAAATAATTTCAATATCGCTGCACTGCGGGGTGTTCCTCCAACTCTCGTGGGCGGGGAGTTGGGTGTGTGTGTGCGTGTAAGGTCACAGTATTAACCATAGATCGGTCATACGAGCTCTGAGCTCTCATCCGGGAGGTTAATAACTGTCGATCACGAATCCAACACGTGATCCAAAACCATGGTGAATCACATACACACACACACACACACACACACACACTCACACAGTTATAGAAAAGACCTGAAAAAGAACAGTTTTCAAACAGAATGGTGGATGTATGAAACAAACTAGACGAAACAATAGTGTTTGTAAAAACCATACATGGACTTAAGAGCAAAATAGATATGGCGAGATACAGAGACGGGATCCCACGAGCGTAGCTCCCCTTCCAGTAAAATACAACTAGGTAAATACACACGTATGTGTATATATATATATATATATATATATATATATATATATATATATATATATATATATATATATATATATATATATATATATTGCTTGTTATCCATATTCTTGGGTAAGTCGGCTAGTCGACCAAATGCACAGTGATAAACTATACTATCAATACTTAATACTATCACTACTACTAGTAAACAATTATATCTGTAATAACAGTAAGAAGTTCTTTTTTTCCAACACTATCATTCATGGGAGGTAGTAAAGAAATGCCACAAGAATTGAGCAGTTTTAGGAATTTTGTAAACAAATCAAAGTAGATGGTGAAGGTGATAAAAAGGAAGCACCTGAAGACCCGACCCGAACTGAGAGGTAACCGAATGGGGGAGGATGGTGTGATGTTCCTAGATCACGTGCTAGACTTGTGATCGACAATTATTACCCTCAAGATAAGAGCACCATAGCTCATATGGACCGATCTATAGGTGATGCTGTGACTTACAATGCTGTGATGTGTGTGTGTATTCATATATATATATATATATATATATATATATATATATATATATATATATATATATATAAATATATATATATAATGTATAAAAATGTAAATATATATACATATATATATGTATATATACATATAAATATATATATATATACTATATATATATATTCCAAACGCTGGGCGAGGACCGAACTTGCGACCGCTGATTTAACGATGGAAGACAGTACCACTACACCAGTAAGACGCTGCAAGTTCAAACTTTAGTTGGTGGAAGGCAGTGGCGGCGCCAGGGGGGGGGGGCTTTAGCCCCCCAAAAAAGTGGCCAGCCCCCCCATTATCCCCCCAACTGAAATGAGCAAATTGAAAATTTAAAACACTCATTGAAATAATTTTATTAAGTGGAATCTTTAATTGCCAGGGCTAAAGATTTGTCAGCCATCAGTGCTAGCCCAATCATTAACCCCCTCCCCTTCTGAAATGAGGATAATATATGTGTATTATCATATTACTATTAGCCCCCCCAAAAATTTGCTCAGCCCCCCCCCCAAAATTTGCTCAGCCCCCCCTTAGCCTCCCCAACTAAAAATTCCTGGCGCCGCCGCTGGTGGAAGGTGCAATGGAACCGGTACTTATATTAAGACATGATGGTAGAAATGGAGATGGATTGTATGAGAAATGTAAACACTACACGGACAACTAAAAATAGATTATGCATAGTAAGAGAAGTGACAGGAATTAATTTCCCGAAGAAAAATATTCCTCATATGAAAAAATCCCCCACGGAAAAAAAATCCTCGTAGGAGAATATTCCCGTAGGTTTAAAAAAAAAATGGATAGATATGAGTGCTGATTCAGAAGTGAAGAGGAGAGGGTTGTGGGAAGATCGAAATCCAAGTGGTTGGATAATCCATAGGTGTGTCTGGAGAGGAAGAAGATATAAAAAGAGAAGCTGGAAACTGCTTCCAAAACCCCCAATAGAGTTGTGATATCAGCCACAGTGTCTGTGGATCTATGATATCCAGAATCCAAATGTCCCTTGGTTTTACAAACCAAAGGAAAACAAACTGACAACAGATATAGAATATGAGAACTTAAGTAGAGGCTTCCCCCCCCCAAAAAAAAAAAAAAAATCCACTGTGTCCGACTCGTTACTCCGTTGGTGTGCATGAGCCCCTCTGGGTGTGGCACGTTCCCATTACCTCCTCAGTGATAGATCGGCTCCCCAGTCTTCACAGGACCAGCGTTTTCTCATTCGTAATTCAATGACAATTTAGATTTCAATTGTGGAATCACAGTGTGGAAGAACTTGAGTAATTCCGTAACCACCACCCCCACCCCCACCCCCTCAGTCTTTTGATGGAAGTGAAGCAGAGAAAGTTAAAGATAAGATGGGTTAGGAGGGAGCTGAGAAAGTAATATGGAAAACAGAATATCAGGACAGGGTTGAGAAAGTGCAAAAAAGAGACTAGGGAAGGATAAAAGAAGAAATGAAAAAGGGGGGAAAGTGGCGTATAGGGTTTGTTAAAGACTAGAAAGAAAGACGCGTTAAAGATATAAATTAAAATAACGGAGAACATAAGAGGAAGCAGAAGGTGGACTGTGAAGAGATAATAACGAAAAGAAGTCCAAGTGCAATCAGTAGTTCAAACAAATCAGAGACAAGGGGAAGAGTGGAGGCAAGAGGTGGACGTAGGAGGCAGCAAAAACAATTAACGAATTACAATTACTCCAGACATAATTGAACAAAATCTATATCACAGACATGCAGTGTAATGCGGACAAGGGTCACGTGACCCGAGGAGACAGTGACGTCATGAAATAAGACACAGGAGTGTGTTAGCCCATTTGTTTCAGAGCGAGTTGCCAAGAAGACAATCACGACACACAGACGGCGACCAGAGTTAAGAAGGGAAAAGTACGACTTGGTATGAAAAGGGTTGATTAAAGTAAACTGCAACACCCATTACTTCCGGTGATGAATGAAATCGCCTGCAGGCATCTCGAATAAATTTTTAGATTGACACCCGTTACGGAAGGGAAGCATTTTTTCACGACACTGCTCTTGCACGATCGAAGTGTAATAGCGAGTACACTACTGTGTGCCAGAAGTTAGGCGGCTGAACAGCCACGACTGATTCCGTACTATCAGGGAGAGGGATGCGGAAGTAGCTTGTCGCGTGGAAGTCAACGGTCCTCAAAAGAGATCCAGTTATTATGACGTCACCAAACTAAGGCTCGAAGACCTTATAAAGGTGAGATCATCGACACAAGAGGACATACGCCGCACACACTCCCGAGGACCACTAGGGAAGAACTACCTGACGCAGGTGTCTGCGACGAAAGACGAAATCACATCCTGATTCAGGTTGGTTTTAGCAGAATATTCATTATGTATCTGTAGTTAAATTCCCCGAAACCTTTTCTTATATTTTAAACGCTGGTGGAGCAATCGGAAGAGTGCTGGTCTCGCATGCACTTGGTCGCGCATTCGATTCCCGAAACCTCTTTCAAGTTCGCAGGAGTCACTGTTACCTGCCCTGACAGTCCAAGTGCGTTGGGCACAGGTGATGGCTTCGGCCGCAGCTATGCACCTCTTTGCGTAGGCATCTCTCCACCACCTCTTCCCCCTAATAGCGATCGTAAAACTACAAAAAAAAAAAAAAAAAACACTTACCAGCAAGGTTTTGCACAAAAAATAAACTAGAAAATGTAAACTACATTCATGTATGCATGAATCGGTTACCCAGGTATAGTTTAAAGATAACACAAAATTTTAAGGTATTATACATTTATCCTACAGTGTCCCAAAAGTTACCATACATAGAAAAGAATGAGAACTGGTTTTAATGAAGTGAATCTATAAAAAAAAAAATCCACATGTTTGCATCATTATCAACTTAGTTTCTGTTTCTTTGTGCTGCACAGATGACAGTTATTCTTAAAGGGTAACTGAAGTAATTATACTTGCTACAGCCAGAACTTATAACTGGTACAGTTGTGTCGCGTTCCCAGATACGGCAAAGACTTATAGTCTTTGAGATACGGTTCGGACAGATGACCTAAACTAGGCAGTAAGCTAAACGAGGTAATTGACACACGCTGGTGTTGGACTCGCTACTGAGGTAATTCATTTGTGATGCAGAATTACAATCCAACTTGTTCAATGCGTGAAGATGCACATTAGATATTACCCCTACAGTAACTATAATGTAAAATTAAAATATTGTTACATATACAAAATATTAAATACATCCAACTGAATTGTTCACCGTTTTCAATATAAAGATTGGTAAGTGAACTAAGTGATGGAATAAATATAAATATTGCGTTAGAACATAATGTTCAGAATTTTTGGATCTTTTCCATTTTACAGCATGCAGTTGATTTCAACAACTTAAGAGGTAAGAAATGAATATTAATCTGAAACCTAACCTGACCTAACCTAACCTGACCTAACTAAACCTGACCTAACCTAACCTAACCTAACCTAACCTAACCTAAAAATTCTGCATGCCGTAAAATGGTAAAGACCCGAATTTTCTTCTTAGCATAGAATAAAAGAGGCCTTTGCAATTTCGAAGGTTTTATGTCTCATA
>NC_134778.1:86534543-86539543 GCF_046742065.1 Oratosquilla oratoria
TCAACCTCGTCGTTCCTCGTCAGTCTTTGTTCACTGCTGCTTTGTAGTGACTCATTCCCTGCTTTGTAGATGAACACCTTGAAGATCGCCTTGAAGACCGCTTCGTTCCACTCGTAGTATGAAGACTCCTCGTCCTTCGCCCTCAGTCTTGTCTAATCTCTTTGGAGGAGGTTCATCCCACCTCTGCCACCACTGTTAGCTCTGTTGCTACCAACACTTTCAGTTCCCGTCTGTGATATTGTAATTATTCATTCACTTTCAATTTTCTTCACTGTTTTTTCATCATTGTAGTTTTGTAAGTCACTCATCTGTAGGCCCCATACCTCTTACATATTGTATTCTTTTAGTCAAGTTCCATTAGACAATAAACTCAGGGGAAATAGATTGAACTTAAACTTTGCTTCATTCTCTTCATGAATTCTTGTACAATGTCTTGTCTTAGGTACACCAGAGGATTCCTACCTGGGATCCTCTTACACCCACCAAGCCAAATCTGCTTCGACGTCACTATTTAATTAATCCAATAACTTTGAACATTACAAATAAGTGCCCCCCTTTAAGGGCGTAACTTTACCTCCGTGCACCAATAATTTCTTTCCTCCTCCACCCTTTTCTCCAATCAGAAAGGCTGTTATACTGTCTCAAGCAATACTGCTTACGCAAGCAATCTTGTTACGAAGCGAAGTGGCTTAGCGTTAACAATTCACAACATCAGCACCTCTATCGATACCCTAGCTTGTGTTTACAAATATTGGATGGTGAGCGAGAATATGCAACACTACAACTCCTTAGTGGCCATTGTTTTCAAAACATGTAAGTCGTAAAATTAATTTCTCGCCACCTACCCCTCTACCTACTTGTCTACCTCAATCTACCAGCCTCCTACAGCTACACGTCTTGAAAATATCCACAAGAAGATCATCAATGCTACCACTATTTTCTTCAGTGAAACCTATCTACAGGAAACCTGTTGCCGAAATATACAAACACACACACACACACACACTTTGACAGTATATGACGTCTTCGGTTTGATGGAATAATTGTTTTGTAAGAAGCTTCTGAAGCCACACAAGTGGCCTGAAAGAGCCGCAGGTTGCCAACCACTGAACTCGTGTAAACTTACCAAGTCCTTCCGTGCCGGGTAAAGGCAGTTTTCCTTTCGTCCCAGCTGCCGCCAGGCTGTTTCATCCATCTCCGTGGTCCTCCCTTCAGAGACGAAGGAATTGACCCCATTATACCCAGGAAATCTCCGAAGTTGATCAAAATCACTTGCAATCAGGACAAATCTAGGTTTAGGAAGGAAATAGGAAAGACCTGGTTTACCAACAGAATGGTTAACGAATAGAATAGACTTAGTAGTCATGACCTAAGCGCTGGTAAAGAACATGGAACTGCCTAGTGAAGTCCTTTTCGTCTCTTGCAGTCTCCTGCATTTTTATGTTCATGTGTTCTTAAGGAAGTTTCAAAAGTAAGTTTTGCTGAAAAAGGGAATTTCCCTTTGTTGAATGAAATCGCATGGCGACAGGAGGATTGAAAATTATATGCAACTCATTAAATGCAGTAGAAGGACCAAATGTTTGCCGTTGCTATATAAAAGAAATTTAGTCAAATATATTTTGATAGTGGTCAGATATATTCATCCACTTTCTTCGATACTCTGTCCTCCTCCAGACTATCTTATTCGTCTCACTGGCAACGGTTTCAGGTAAGAGGAATAGATTTATATATCGGCTCACGAAATTTATCTTTGACGTCAAATTAGACAGCTTTGCCTATGCTTTGCTTTGTTCCCATTGAAACAAATAAATAAAACAAAATAAGATAAAAAAAAAAGTATAAGATTGATAAATAGGTAAACGAAAAGAAATCAGATTCAAGAGTTGGCAACTACTGTAGGTACGACACCAGGTTGCCCGGAAGAATTCCAGTCGTGATGGTGACACCTTCATTCGTAGTTCTGCGGTTAGTGAGGTACATAATAATTCTACATACAGGATAGTCACCCAAGGAATATATATATATATATATATATATATATATATATATATATACATACATAAACACACACATATATATATAAATATATATATGTATATACATATATATATGTATATATATACATACATATGTATATATATATATATGTATATATATACATATATATATATATATGTATATATATACATATATATATATGTATATATATATATATGTATATATGTATATATATTTGAATATTGAGGGAGCAGATTCTCTTGTAAACAGATGTTGAAATCGACAGCATTAAGGAGGTTGTTAATCTTCTTATGGGTATTTTCAAGCTTTCTAACAAGGACTCGGCCATTTGGGGGGTGGGCATAAACCAGATTACCAAAGTAATTAATTTAATTCTCAACGTTTCGTCTGCAAGGAGACATCATCAGGAAAATCTGTAACATATAAATTACCGACATACAGAAACAAAGAACATGGGTATAAAACATAACAAAAATTCACCAATAAAGAAAATAGACATCAATAAATCAAATCGTAAACCAATACAGATACATAGACTGTTGGGGGACAATACTTACAAAATTAAAAGAATTTTAAAGAAATGACAAAAGATAGCGTGGGCCTTTGGCTTATATATCAGAGCCTAACCTGCATAGGTGGTGGAGGGGGAGGGGGTAGTGGGGTGTGACCTGTCTTAACAGCGTCAGTATGGGGGTTGGGGTGGGGGTTGCGAGGTCGGTTGGAGGGGAGGATGGAGGGAGTGGGTGGGAGGAGGAGGGAGAGGGTGCTTATAACACTGGCCTGCGAAGTTTCAAAGGTAAAGCATCTAATAACTGATTCTAGGGTAATTTGCTATGCAGAATCTAAAAATCACACTCATTTTGTTCAATCAGGTCACGTTTTTGAGATACGAGGCGGTAAAAATAATTAAAAACGCCATTTAGTGCTATTTATTCCCTTTAATTTTGGAAACAAAATTCTTGACAAAAGAAATAATTTTTTCTTGCATAGTTCAGAAGATAAAGAGGATATATTACAGAAAATCTAATCATGGATGAAGGGCCTTTTCAGTGACTTTCTCCTGTGTTGGGCAGCCACCACGTCTCGTTTCAAACACCAACAGTAGTCCGCAAGAAAGTTCACATCCCACCGGCCTTGGTAGCGTTCTTCCATGACACGAATATCCTGTTGCAAACGTTCTCCCTGTTCCTCACTGAAGTCACCACAGTTCTGAGGGAAATAGTCTAAGTGGGACCGTAGAAAGTGCATTTTGACTGACATGCGAGCCCCTAATTTTTTATAGCTGTTCAAGAGCTCATCGACTTCTTTCTCGTATTCTGCACTTCGGTTATTTCCTAGAAAGTTTCTTATCACTGACTTAAGCGACCACCAAACGGACAGCTCAGATGCATTCAGTGCATCGTCAAACATTGAGTCCTTCATAAGTTCCCTTATCTGAGGCCCATCAAAGATGCCAGCCTTAAGCTTTTCCAGACTGATCCGAGGAAACTTCTGCTGAAGAAAAGTAAATCCCATGCCGTCCTTGTCCATTGCCTTCACAAAGTTCTTCATCAGTCCCAGTTTGATATGTAAAGGTGGGAGTAAGACCTTGTTTGGTTCAACAAGAGAACGAGCCTGAACATTGTGTGAACCAGGTTCCAAACGTTGTCGTGGTGGCCATTCTTGTCTGACAAAATGTTGATCATCAGCCCGACTATCCCACAAACACAAAAAGCATGGATACTTTGTGTACCCACCCTGTAGTCCCAAAACCAATCCAACTACCTTAAGATCTCCACAGATCAACCAACCATGGTCATTGTAGTTCAGAGCAGACAGTAGCTGATCCATGTTGTCATGAGTTTCTTTCATTTGCACCGAATGACCGATTGGAATTGAAGAGTATTTATTTCCGTTGTGAAGGAGGACTTCCTTGAGACTTCTGCTGGAAGAGTCGATGAACAGTCTCCATTCAGTAGCAACATAGTCCAGCCCCATTGATTGAATCAAACCAGCAATGTTGTTGCAGTAAACTAATGACGAGTCACTCTGGGTTGTGAAGAACTGTCTAAATTCTCTTTCACGCTCTCGGTACCAAAAGAATGTTGTCTCAGGTGCTAGCAAATTTTTCTCACGAAGACGAGAACCCAGAAGCTGTGCTGATTCCTTTGATAGGTTTAGATCCCGTGTCAGGTCATTGAGATCTGCTTGTGTTAGAGGCACTGGCCGGTCATTCTCTTCTGGTATGTATTCTCCACCCTCTGCCCTGTCTAGTGCGTTATCAGATTCCGATTCAGAGCTAGATTCCATTGCAACATCTGGCTCGGGAACGGGCAGGCCTGGACCATGAGGGACTGGTCGTATGGCAGACGGAACATTAGGATACTGAATACAATGCTTGTTCTTGCGGTTGACTCCTTTAAGATTAGTCATGCAGAAATAGCAGTCTGACACATGATCTTTACCCTCTCTCCAAACCATTGGAACAGCGAATGGCATACTCTTCCTTTTTTTATTTCTCCAATCACGCAAGTTCTCGACACATGTTTTGCAGCTAACATGGGGTGCAAATGGCTTGTCCTGGTCCCCAAGCTTAACTCCAAAGTAAGCATGATATGTCTTCTTCACAAAATCAGTTATATTTGCTAGTCGACGAGGAAGAATCACATTACCACATATGTAGCAGAACCTATCAGGATGATTTGTGCATTTGCGTTCCATTTTCTGTCAATCTAAGATACGTGTCCAAAATAGAAACACAAGAAGCACAGATTCTTGTAAAAAGCACAGATTCTTATAAAATCAGTCACATTGATTGGAGATCACACTTTTCTAAACCATTTTCAGTTTCAGTGTTGTCAATGCAGTTTGTCAATGTAGTCAATGCAGTTTCAGTTTCAGTTTCGGTTTCAGTTTCCTGAAAGTAAACAAAAACATCATTAGGTTTCAGTATCAGTTTCGGGGTGCTACAGTATAATTTTTATGCAAAAAAAAAAAAAAGA
>NC_134778.1:86544543-86554543 GCF_046742065.1 Oratosquilla oratoria
CATCATATCGTCGATGATCTTCCGCAAAGACGACAACAATAAAGCGGACAGGACGTCCGTACCGGACACAAACGCCGCGCAGATATCCGCTATCCTAAGTCCAGTTCCATCCAACATCGGTAACAAAACTCAAGTTCCAAGCAGCGTGTACGTGAAGGAGCTACAGGCGAAGAAGTACGCTACTATCACATCCGTCTGCGTGGTCATTTTCGAAGTCTCCGAAGTAGTGGAGAGTTTCTTTGCCTCGGCGGAGCCTGAATGGTTCCCAACGAACGTCGTCCTCGTTAGGCTGACCGGCAAGCGGAAGGACCTCAGGTAGATGAAAACAGATCAAAATTCAGTAACTAATTGTGGACAATTGAACAAGAATTAATCACATCACATGAAGAATAGATGTATGTAATTTAATTGACTTTCGTATGTGGATGGACGGGTGCGTACGTTTTAACAAGACACCTGACCGTTTTCTTCTTCTTTCTTTCTTTTTCTTCTTCTTCTAATGTATTCTTATATTCCTGCAGACCTGTCTTCTCCCACATGAACTCCTTCCGTAACGTTGGAGTGTTGGAGCTGAGTGCCAGTGGCAGAGGCAAGGACGTTCTTCAAGTCATTACTCACAAGCCCTTCGCGCCAAAGTCACAGCAAATGGTCACTAAGGTATGGCCATATCACTAAAGAATTACATGTATCCATCTAATTGTATTTGTGTAATTGTAATATATAAGGAAGGAGGTATACTCAAGGGTGGGGCTGTCTATTTTTCCTGAATTTATCATAGCTAGTTTTGAATTAGAGTATTGTTTTAACTACGGTTATTTCAACTTCTATGTTATTCCAGGAATTGGTGCATCTATATGATTTTTTTTACACCCTTTAGATACGAGTACGAGTATGTGATCTTTTTCAATTTATTCCTATGACATCGTGAATCTCATTATAGATCATGAGATAATCTCTGTCAGTTTTATCCACTCCGTTCAATTACTCGTGTGAGCGGCTCGAGAAATTTATGCTCGCGGAACGTATTGTGTTTAGTCAAAACTTGTCCTCGTAACTTGCCCAAGTAATACCGCCTCTAATTTGGTTTGTTGTTGAAGGGTTGCGCAGCTTGTCTTGCATTTTTTTTTTTTTTTTTGGGGGGGGGTTGTTCCTAGTTACACCACCAACAAGGGTGAGTGGGTGGATTAACTTTTTTAGTTTATACTGTACTAATTTGTTTTTATTTCGCTGTCTGAGGTTCAGGTGTGTTTTTCCCAGTTTTGTTTATTACTATATGTTTTGTGATGCCTTTATCTAATTGTTGTATATGTTCGTTTTCTTTTTCTGCAGGAATCAGCTTTCCTTTTATGTAATTTATTTTCTAAAGTAGGCTATCTCTTATCTTCTTTGAGTATTAGGGATTGTATTTTTCTGTAGACTTTGGGGATACATTTCCTACTTGATTTTAGCGTGGAGGTTGTGACCATTTCGGTTTATTTATCTATGGAAAATTTACATATATACATATGCACATATTTTTCACTAGATGTATCTGTTCTATGATTTGCCATGTGAGCTGAAATTTTACATTTATGATTAACATGCCTTCAAGATACTGTTTATGAATAATCAAAATCAATTTACCTGAAGAGGCAATTATGCATCTCCGTTAATGTTACCAGTTGTTTATGTTTAATTCTGTTTTACTGGTATTAACACTTCAGGTTGTCCTTGATGGTGATATGGAACAAATGGCTAGGCAAACGACTAGTTTAGATGCAAAGGGGAAAGACGAATGTGTAAAAGGATGAAAATAAAATTATCTTAACACGGAGAACCAGTGTATCGAGTCACCATTCGTTAAATATGAGAAGATGCACAAAAGCGTGTTTACAACTTAAAGGTTGAGACAATCCTGACGCTATGCCTTGTTTTAGCGGCAAAACTCACATTCGAGCGCGTGGGCCGAGCACTTGGTTCTCCCGTACATTAGACCTAACATTAAATACATTACAATAAATCAACAGCATATTAAACATTAATGATAAAATTAAAGGCTAACAATGCACACAATATGTACTAATATTACAAATGGGAAACTATATACAGACCATCACATCGTTCGGGCACCACCACTTGGTGATCTGGCAAACAAGGGGAAAATCAGTGACCGAGGCAAAACAAAAATGAAAAGGATGATCTACTCCACACACACCATATTATATATAAAAACGTGTGGGAAAATTTTACATGAACATACCCTATACAATAAAACATACATAACACACACACACACACACACACACACACACACACACACACACACACACACACATATATATATATATATATATATATATATATATATATATATATATACAAAAGAATACAAAAACACATATAAAGATACAAAAGATAACAATTGCCAGACGTCCGGGACATTACACTTAATAGTTAAACATTACAAAATACAATTCAAGACATCACACTTAATAGCTAAACAATGCAAAATACATTTGAAGACATCACACTTAATAGCTAAACATTACAAAATACAATTCGAGACTTAACAGGTAAACATTACAAAATACAATTCAAGATAACATCATTGGCAATCCACACATATAGGTATTAAGGCATTGGACTCCTTGAACGGAGATTATAATTGTGAGGGGGAGGCCGGGCGAATGCAGGGATAGGCACACTTGATACTTTAAGCCTATCAACGAGCAATACTTCACTCAGTCCCTGGGTTATTGGGATGCAACTTTTCAGTCACCATAAATAGACCTGTAAATCTACAATTTCGTTTAGATTGGCGGTCAGCCATGCTTTTATATACATGATCACCAATACTTATGTTAACAGGCGTAGCTTTGCTATGCTGGTGTTTCAACATTTTGGACCTGGAGTCACCAAGTTTTTCTCTCACAGAATCATAAATCCTATGCAATGTGTAACATTGAAGTTTACTATAATCATTAAAATTGTAGAGGGGATAGGACTGGCTAAAACATCATATGGGTGCCTTTTTCAACTACATAAATAACGTAATGAGGCGTCTTACCTGTAGAAACATTAATTGTGCTATTAATGCAAGCACTGACATGAGGAAGCCAATCCTCCCAAGATTCATGGAAGCTACTAGTAACGTGCCTGAGAATGTCCAAAATCTTCCTATTCGTCCGGTCTACTAGATCAGTAGATGAAGAAAGATAAGCAGTGACGAAGGTTTGAGTGATCCCGTAGCTTTTACAAATGTTTGCTAAAACCTCATTCCTAAATTCAGTCCCACTGTCACTAAGGAGCACTGAAGGAGTAGTGTATGTACAAAAAAATATGAGAAAAACTAAATCATGGGCAACTACTGGAGCAGATTTGCTACGTAAGGGAGCCAATGTTACAAAACGACTAAAGTGGTCCACACATACAAGTACATACAATGAACCTTGAGTACTACGGGGCAAGTGTAAAAGGTCTATAGCCATAGTCTGAAAAGGACGAGAAGGAGTAGGGTACTCTAGTATAGGAGCAGTGTGCATAGAATCTTTTGTTCTGGGCACAAGAACTACGCTGGGCTACATGAGTGGTAATGTCCAGTCGCATTCTAGGCCAATAATATTTCTTGCAAGCCATAACCAGAGTTTTGTCACGACCTGGGTGACCAGCTTGAAGGGTATCATGAGCAGGAGACAGATCAACAGGGATTAGCAACTCAGGGATCACTAATTGTGCTACATCCTGCTCAAACCAAACACTTCCACATTACGAATGAGAACATTGTCCTGTTAAGAGAATAGGGACAAGGGGACAGGTAAATCTGGTAAGGGGGTGTCATCACCAGATTCCAAAACATAAATGACAGCAGACCAAACAGGGTCCTCTCGTTGAGCTTTGGCCAGATCTTGCAGGGAGAAGTTGTCAATCACTGCAACTGCAGCTACAGGTACATTACGTGAAAGTGCATCAGCAACATTGTTTGCACGTCCCGGAATATGCTTAAGGATCGGGTTAAATTCTTCAATAGTAAGGAACCATCTGGCTAGGCGGCCTGAAAGATTTTTGCCCTTGAAAAGTTGTGTGACAGCAGTGTGGTCCGTGTAGACTGTAATAGGATATCCAAAAATTATATCACGAAAATGCTTTAAAGCCCACACCACTGCTAGTGCCTCTAAATGTGTGACAGAGTAACGAGACTCAGGCTTGTTAAGTATGCGACTAGCATATGCAATAACATATGACCGATAACCATCTACTTGTTGCATAAGTACAGCTCCATTGCCTGTACCAGAAACATTTGTACAAATAGCAAAGGGAAGAATATAATTTGGAAATGACAACACAGGCCCTTCAGTAAGTGCGTGCTTCAATGAATCAAAACTTTCCTGATGAACATCACGACAATAGAAGGAAGTATCCTTCTTGAGGAGAGGTATAAGTGGAGATGCAAGTGAAACAAAAATGAACGACAGTATCCTGCAAGCCCAAGGAAGGAACATACATGGTCTATTGACTTAGGTGTAGAGAAGTTCCTAACAACTTTGACTTTTCATCTGTGGTATGAATACCATGTTTATCTACAACATGACCTAGGAATTGGGTGCTAGATTTAAAAAATGAACACTTGGGCAAATTGAGCTTCAATCTAGCTTCAGCAAAACGTTGCAAGACCAGGGATACCTTATGGAAGTGGCTTTCCACATCCTTCGAGATGTCTAGGTAAACATAAAGTCCGTTTTTCACTAGGCCATGAAAAATCGAGTTAATCAAGCGTCGGCATCTCAAAGGAGCAATCCGTAACCCCATGGGGCAATGAAGCCATTCATAATGACCTAATGAGGTCGAGAAGGCCGTGATCTTATAAGACTTCTCCTCCAAGGGAATCTGCCAAAAGCCAGCCTTTAAGTCTAAGGTGGTGAACACTGTGTTACCTGTCCCTATAACTTAACATAGCAAAATTGTGACCTCATTGACTCGCCTATAACCAATAACAGGACGGAAAAATCCATCTTTCTTAGTCACCAGGAGGAGCGGCGAGTTCCACTCTGAGTGAGGTTCTTGGACAACACCTTCACTTAACAAGTCGTCAACCAAGAACTGTGCTACAAGCCGACGAGAGTGAGGCAACATGTAAGAGGGTATTTAAACAGGTTGAACATCCGGCTTAAGATCAGTGCTATGGACAACACGATCCGTAACTCCTAATGGATCACCAGGTAAGGCCAAATCTAGGCGATGGGTCACTAACAGTTCAATAAGTCGAGGCGTCTCATCAGGAAAACCAATCTCACCTACATACGTTGCATACGTAGAGGCCAAGTGAGTTGTGTCACTAACAACTTCAAGGGAGCCTAAATGACAGCCAGAAGAGTGTGATGGGAGCACTAGTAACGTTGATTACCATAGCTGTGGTAACATGATCCTCACGAATAGTGGAGAGAGTTCCTTCCAATGCTAGACGACGAACACGAACAGAGTCAGGCTGAGATAAGACGTCAGAACCAATTGGAGCACCTGAAATGCGCACCGGGACTCGAACTGCACTTGAAGATTCAATATGATGCTCACCTGCAATAACAGCAGCAGCACAAGAAACAATAGAAGAGCTCAAATGATTAGAATTCTTTGAAGACAACTGTATGGTCTGATCATGCACAGAAGGTGAGCTACATATGGAAACTGGCTTATCCGATGCAGGAATAACAGATTTGTGAAAAGTCACTACACGGCGCCTAGGAGATATATCTATGCCATTAGCTGTAAGAGCGTCAATGCCCAAGAGACAATTACACATAACATGGAAAACGGTAACATGGTAAGAAAATCTTAAGGGAATGTAAATAAATAAAAGAATAGGCAAGGAAGAACATTGTACAGAATGCAGTCCTTTATAAAAAGGAGACAAAGTGATATCGAATAATTTCTTGAGAGTATAATATGCCCTTTTACCTATAAGACTACGTTCTGCTCCAGTATCTACTGTTACGGTGATAGGTGTTTTCTCTGTTTAAAAAAAATGGAAGGTACGCAATTGAAAAGACTCAGCAGCCATCAAAAGATCACCTGAGACTGGATATTATTGGTGAAAATGGGGCTGAGTTTGCCTAAGAGTTGATGAGGTCTCTGCTTTAAGTTTCAGGCTCTTTGAAAACTGTTCAGTTGAATGCTTACATTGGCTATGGACATGACAGTAGCTAAGTTTGCCCTAAACAGTTACCCTAGAGAGGTCATGTGTCATGTTAGAAGAGGTATCAGAGAAGGTTCTAAGTACAGGGGACTGCTTTGACTTGTGCTCGTGACGCTTACGATGAAAGCAAAAAGCCCTTGAGTGACCTGACTTGTTACAATAGGTACATGTAAGTATAGGTGGTGTTAATGTAGATGAAGGAGTGCTTTGTGTAGGTACTAATGACTGAGGGGGTAGAAGAAGAGAACAAGTAACAGCGGTATGTTGTTGCGCATTGCTAATAAACAAAGAACCATAAGGCACTTCCTTTAGTTTACTTGAAAGCCTTGTTGCAAAAGGCAATAGGGACTCATCCGTCTTATAGCTGAGAAAAAATGTTACTCTTCTCTCAAAAGTTACCCGCAACAAGATATGAAATTTTTCCAAAATAAGTCGGAACCTATCCAAAGTTATAGCATATATATCTACCCAATCTGAGTAAAACAATGACTCTAAAGCCTCTAAAGCAATCTTGTTGGCCTTGGCCTGAACGTGCATATAATTCAGTGTTCCCAAATGGGACGAGAGCACATTAGCTAAATGAAAACACCATTGAAAATTATCACCTACAGGGAAATCTGCAAAAACTTTGATGAAATTAGCTCTAAAAGTATCATGATTATATATATATATATATATATATATATATATATATATATATATATATATATATATATATATATATATATATATTGCTCTACAGTAGGGTTTCCGTTTCAAGGACTTGTCGGTGTCCATCATCCCGCTGCGGATGTTCATAGGTGATTGGCGCGCACTGCCTCGTTGTCGTATTCTTTCCTTGTGCACACTCAATGAAGACACTTAGCTAAGCATTCAACACCGCCACTTGCTACATGCAGATCTGCATGAGGCACAGTGTGAATCCGACCTATTATCTCATAGATTCTATCTCTACCTGTCAATATCAAAATCAAGTGAGCTAATATTTCTTCTTGAAACTTTTCCTTGACTCAAAACCGCTTCCTTATTAGACTCCCAGTTATCTCACTATTAAAGAAATAAACCTACAGCAATTACTTTGGACCGTTCAACAAAAGAACCTTAGTACGGATGTTCATTGCATTGTGTCGACCCACAGACCTACGACCCACACTGGCCGTTGGACGCCTCAGCCCTCTTCCCAGACCGTTTCGACAACTTCTACAATCATCATTTTCGCTTGGCGTCCTGGATTGACGACTTCCCGTACCTCTACTACGGCAAAAGTAAGTCAGAAATGAAAATAATAATTATGATAATAATAATAATGATAATAATAATAATAATAATAATAATAATAATAATAATAATAATAATAATAATAATAATAATAATAATAATAATAATAATAATAATAATAATAATAATAATAATAATAATAATAATAATAATGATAATAATAATAATAATAATAATAATAATAATAATAATAATAATAATAATAATAATAGTAATAACAATAATAATAATAATGATAATAATAATAATAATAATAATAATAATAATAATAATAATAATAATAATAATAATAATAATAATAATAATAATAATAATAATAATAATAATAATAATAATAACAATAATAATAATAATAGAACAAATAAATAAATAAATAAGTAAATAAATAAATAGATAAAAACAGGTCGACATCATGGCCGTTAGGCCGTTAGTAACTCATTTGGTTTCTGTTTATCGACAGACAAAACTGTTCTCGGCATGGGACCCACCATGTTAGACGAGATGGCGCGTCGTCTGCACTTCAGCTATGAACTGTTTGAACTCTCAGTGGACGGGTAAAGAGGCCAAAAGAATAAAGCAGTTCTGTACAACACATACTCTGTTATTTAACACTTGATCATTAGCAATAAGCTCTACTATCCCCTAGGAGTTTAGAATAGGTGTCACTTATCCTCTAGGATAAAAAGGGTTTTTGAAATAGTCAATTATTATTATAGTCTTGTAGAAATACTGATACACCCATCAGTAATTGCAATAGAAATTAAACCTATGCAATTTGAATTGCAAAGGCTATGGAAACATCATACTAAAAGTCTATTTTGATATATTGAGTGGCACATATATTCATACACGATTGACTTTTAATCCTTCACGGCTAGTGTAAAAAGTAGATATGATCACTTTTTGGTCACCTGGCACCCAAAATAAACATAGCTGATGTCTAAATATATATGTTTCTTGAGTCAAACCTTTTATTTAAATTTGTTTTAAAGAAATAGCTATTCGCCGAATAGGTGCATAAAGGGGGTTACCCCTGCCTCACGAGGGTTGTTTTAGCTTGGTGCATGTCAAGCAAGCACACCCCATATTGAGCAGAAGTCCAGTCAATATTAACATATCTGGTAGGTTTGAACTATCTTTGTTGCATCATAGTACCACCAAAAGAAATGTTTTGTAAGTCAGTATGGCGATACCTTTTGAAAGAAAAGAGGGGTACCCTTGACCAAAATTGGCGCGAATTCGAATAAAAAAAAATGCAACTGATGTGAACAACTCACCAGATATGCTAATATTTAATGTTTTGTGTAGTCAAACAACACCTTGTTTTGGAATTCAAATTAAAATAATGCCTTGATTTATGTTAATTATGCTGCAGGTCCTTCCTTCTGAGGAAGAGTTCCTATGTCTGGGAAGTACTTTTTTTTCCTTCCACACCATCAGATTTGTTCACATTTTCACAGATACCTCGACGCCGAAAGCAGGCAGTACAACAATCAAGACCTTGAGTTCCACAACCACTTTTACATGTGCATCTCACACGACTGAGAAGTGCCGGTGGAGCAGGGTTTTTATCTGTAGAAATTGGTGTCATTCTTTCGTCCGAATTTTTCCAACCCCATTTCATCGCTTCCATATTTTTAATTTTCCAGTACTGAATCTGATGTAACATACGAAGACTGTGGAAAGCGGTGGTAGCCGAGATCGGTGGCAACATTTCTGGGTGCACCACCTTCTTCCTAACCACAAAAAGTTCCTGAAATCGCTGGTGCCTAAATTTATTCAGAGTATATGTCTATTTTCCCTTGAACAATGTTACCATCGCTCTCTCACCAGCTGCCAAAATGTTGTCCTTAGATGATTCTGCACTCTGGAATAATTTGGCTTGTTCACAGATACTACTGTTGTCCTTGATCAGCTTCGAACCAGATGTTTTGACTGTTCCAAATACCAGGGATGTGGTATCACATCCTAGATATACTTGTACAAAGAGAATATTGTCACAGACACCAGGCTCAAGTGAAACTCATGTTTTTCTGACACCTAGGTTTTGTAGGAGCTTTCCCTTCTTTTGCTCAGGTCAGAAATAGAAGTCATGTTCCGTGCTATGTGAATAAAACAAAAGTAGGACCAGTAAGTCTGTGTCATTTCCAACTAGGACTGCATCACTAGTTTTTGATAGTGTGAATTCCGATTGCACAATCAGTACATCAGCATCTGCTGTGGCATATACGTCACATCCATATTCATTGAATCTTTCTCTAAGATGACAAATAAACCTTTGTTTGTTCTCCTTGTTTGCAAGGAAATCGTTTTTCTTCAATTGAAATTTCATTGCAATTTGTACTACAATCCGTCTTCCAGATCCACTTCTATACTTTCGTGTGTAGCCTTTGGTTGACGACTCATCAAGGTATCCATCAAAGATCACTGTTTCGTTGTAGTATTTCCTCACATACTTACAGAAGACCTCCAGAATGTTGCCATACGTGTTACCTATCTGCCAATGGATTCGATGAGTGAGCGAACCACCATCCAAAACATACCGAAGATCCTTGC
>NC_134778.1:86559543-86599543 GCF_046742065.1 Oratosquilla oratoria
TCAGAGCAACTAGTAACGGATGTTCATAACTAATACCCATTTGTCGAAGACTTGTAAAAAAAAAAAAAAAAAAAGAATCCAACCCGTCCTGGTTTAAACTGTTAGTGAATATGTAAGACAGGTTGTATTCCTGTTTTATCATTTCATACAACCTGGGCAAAGACAGGCAAGAAACGATGAATACTTCCAGAAACTGATAAAGGCCTCTTTTGCTACCACAGACTTCCATTGATTTAGCAGTCATTAACATTTTATCCAGTACCTCATTCAGTTCCTCTAAATCAATCCCATAAATATTCTTATAAGATCAAACCATGATTCAACAAGTTTTATAAACTGGCTTGTATTTTCCCAATACTTGCTTTGAGGAAGCCCTCTCGAACCAAACTAAGCTAAAGCGGTTTCTAAAAGTAGTTGAACAGCTAACCATACATTCATGCATTGGAGACCACTTACACAAACATGCTTTTCTGTCAAACAGTGTCAGCTATCATTTACACTCCTCTGAATGATTTCTCTAACACATCCACTGTAAATATGCTCGCCCTTCTCTAGTTCTAATCCTGAATCAAAGGCATCATTTCTTATAAGTTTTACCAGATGTGGTGTATTGGCAAACACATACTTAAGCACCAACCTTTCTGTAGATCACATACTTAAGAAGAAACCTGTCTGTAGATCACATACTTAAGCACCAAGCTTTCTGTAGATCACATACTTAAGCAGAAACCTGTCTGTAGGTCACATGCATTTCTCTGTCGGGTGCAGCTGGATTTCTGAAGGAGGAATTGTTAGTTCCTACACCAATGTTGTTCCAGAGGCTCCTATTTGTAGGACCATGGCAACAACAGAAAAACCAGCTGCCTCTATTCCCACTACCAAATCAAACAATGGTTATTTAGTTAGTGTGCCAGGTTTTTGGGCGCGTTTCAAGGGTTCCCCTCCCTGATATAGGTAAAGGTCTTTTAGATTTGATGATCATACATATGCTCCTCTGAACATGTTGGACGTAACAGATCACTATTTTTAGTAACTTATTGTCGAGTATTTCCATTTCTCTTTTCACCTCGTTTGGAAGATCAATGTTCAAACTGAACTCTGGAGTATAGCCGAGCATAGACCAAGTGAAAAAGATTAATATGTGTACTGGGAACCATTCAGTGTGTGTGTATATATATATATGTATACATATACATATATATATACATATATATATACATATTTATATATATATATATATATATATATGTGTGTGTATATAATATATATTATATATATACATATATATATATATATATATATATATATATATATATGTATATATATATATATATATATATATATATACGAGTATATATGCATTTGAGTACGTATCTAACATTCGACGCTTGGTTCCCGTTCCATAGCTTCTGGGGCGAATTGGTAAACGGGACATGGCGGGGGATGATCGGCGAACTGGTCAGGAAGGAGAAGGATTTCGTCATCAACGGTTTCGTGTTGGTCCTGGACCGGTCGCAGGCCGTCGACTTCTCATTCCCTTACATCACAGACTCCTACACCTTCGTCATCAAGGTAAGAACGGGATGGATGTCGTCTGGAAGGGAGATGTGTAAGTCAAAGTGAAAGGGCGGACAAATATATAATAATTATAATGAAATGAGGTTCCCAGGACTACATGGGTGACCCTCCATCCTAGTATATATTTGGATTTTGTGTGTGTGTGTGTGTGTGTGTGTGTGTGTGTGTATTTACCTAGTTGTATTATACGACACTGCTTCTGACCCAGGGCAGTGGACAGGGTGCAGGGATGACCCGTCATCTAGGAGGTGCTAAGATGGGAGGGAGGGTGGAGGGATGTGGAGTGTTTTCAGGGATGGAATGGGTGGGAATGATTTTATGTCTTTTCCTTTTTGGCTGCCTCCCTAGTAAGGGGGAAAAAGCCTTCGTTATGTATGTGTTATACGGGGAAAGAACTATGCTCGCAGTGACCCGCTTTTATATCTTTCCGCATCCAGTTTTTTCTTAAAATCTTGTATAGTTTTAGCACTCACTGTTTCCTCATTCAGTTTGTTCCAGATATCTTTCACTTTGTGTGTGTGTGTGTATTTCGTTATTATACTGAAGTAAGCCTGGATAATGAGGTTTAATAATTATAAGCAAAGTCACCAGTTATCTTGTTAGTCGTGGCTTTGAGTCCCGCACTTCCTTCCGATTCCCAGCAATGACTACATATTATATGCTCCAGTAGTCAAAGTGTATGGGACAAAGGTGACGGCCTCTTGTCGTATGTTCCTCGCCTTTTTCTTATACAAATTGTAGATCAAATTAATAATAAACCCAATTTGGAGACAATATTTACATCAGAAACGAAAAGTAAACTACTCATGAACGGTGGTTCTTAATCATCTTTCTTCCTCTTTTTTTTTTCAAAAAAGTGAAAAAATAAATCCTCGTTATTTACCTATGATGACCCAAAGATTAATCATGATTATATATAAATCGTTAGTTCGTCCACATTTGGAACATGCTGTTTCCGTATGGTCACCGAATCTCATTAAAGACATTACAGACTGGAAAAAGTACAACGGCGAACCACAAAACTGATTCCAAATATCAAAAATAAATCATACGAAAATCGACTAAAACATATGAATCTGTTTTTCCTAATAAAGCGTACACTCAGAGGTAACTTGATACAGGTCTTTAAAATTCTAGAGGGAATTGACAACATCAAAAGTGACAAAATTTTCACATTGAATGAGAATCAGACAAGAAACAATGGTCTCAAACTGTCCGGAAATAAATTCAATTTGGAAGTGGGTAGAAACAACTTTGCCAACCGTGTGGTTAATGAATGCAATAAACTTCCTGCACAGGTAGTGCAATGTAGTTCAGTTCGAAGCTTTAAGAATCATTTAGATAAACACCTAAGCAAGATGCTGTAATGATTATAATTTATCTTATACTATTTGTTTTTGTTTTGTTATCATTTGTCTGTTTGATTTTTATTTATTATTAGCTATATGTCAATTTAATATCATTTACTATTTACCTGTTCAGTTCAGTTCAGTTCAGTTCAGTTTTGATTTTTATTTATTATTAGTTATATGTCAATTTATTATTATTTACTATTTACCTGTTCAGTTCAGTTCAGTTCAGTTCAGTTCGAAGCTTTAAGAATCATTTAGATAAACACCTAAGCAAGATGCTGTAATGATTATAATTTATCTTATACTATTTGTTTTTGTTTTGTTATCATTTGTCTGTTTGATTTTTATTTATTATTAGTTATATGTCAATTTATTATTATTTCCTATTTACCTGTTTGTTTATTATTTAACTATACCTATGCATTTATCTATGTATTTTATTTGTTATTTACATTACTATAGTTTTTATTTATTATTTTTTTTTTTCGCATCTGACCTAGATATGGACCAAAAGGTCTCCTGTCAGCATGCTCCGCCTTTGTAATCCTTTGTAATATAGTGAAGTCCCGCTCTATCAAATATCCTACTGGCAATTTAGATATACATCCGGGAATATGAAAGGAGGCAATCTTGATACTGGAGGTTCTTCTATTGGGTGTGTAAAGCCTCTTCAAGGGTCCCGTGTTTACCTCCTCGTCTTTACTTTCTAAAACTTCAGACAACCTACAATCCCTTGCACCCTCTAGGAACCTAATTTCTCACTCTCCGATTAGGAAACACTGACCTGTAGTAACTACCCTGTGGCTAAGGGCAGAGATCCTTTAATGACCTGATCCCTTCCCCTACAGGTTCCTCCTCCTGTGCCTAGGTGGCTGGCGATGGTGCAGCCCTTCGGCGTGAACACATGGGCGGCTCTCCTCGCCTCCCTCTGCATACTTGCCCTCGCCTTTCATCTACTTGTCTACACAGACAGTTCACCCATCTACTCACACAGTACGGACGAGTATAGGGTGTACAGTTGTAGTTACCTAATCGTATATATTTGTTTTAATTTATTACGCTCAAGGAGCGTCAAGCCTGGTACAAAAATGTAGTTATTTACAGTACTAGTGACACACAGGACACTCGGACCATAAACTGGCGGAATTAATTGTATACAGTTGAACACCAGCCAAAATGCGGGTGTTGTAAAAGAATTACACCCAAATGATCACCTCCAGCCAGATATTTAGAACATCAAGGGCTAAAACTGTCAATGTGGTATCAAAGGGCTACCATGGGACACTCAGGACAGTAGTTCAGCCAGCTGTTGGCAAAAGGGACGTCGTGTAGTTTGCACGATGGGTACCTCGGCACGTCTCAGGTCTCAGCCATCTGCCATACTATGCGGTTGCCGGGTCTGAGGCGGGTACTCACTGCGTTGTGCTGTTTCACCATAAGGCCACCGGTATGTGGAAGAGGAAGAAAGTTCTCGTAGTGTTGGATGGATACACTTGGAGCCTTCTCAGCATTGCTACGGTGACGAGTAGCGAAGCAGGCAGCTTGTGTCATTCGTTTGTAAGAAGGTAGGAGGGCAGTAGTAGTGGTAGCAGCTGGTGGATCCATACTACAGGCAGTCCTCGTTGGCTCATCAGGGTCATTGGCCAGGAGTCCGATATGGGGTGGAATCCACAGAAAGTGCACCACCTGTGAATTCTCGCGGATTGTGGTCAGTTGTCGCATTATTTGTGTTACCACTTGCTGATGTACAGGACTGGTAGATGAGAGAGAGCAAAGGGCTGACTGAGAGTCGCAGATGATCAAGCCGTTGTCTCTGGTCCGTGTCAGCAAAGTAACAGCGTCCAGGGGCTCACGTAACTCACAATATATGGAACTTGACAAGTTAAGGAGTTGACGGCCTGCCACCTTGTGGTGGTTCCATGCTGGAGGAGTACACAGCACAGCCAGCACTGCCTTCCCCCTGCGGAGAACCGTCAGTGAAAAGATGGTGGGCCGCCGCACTTAGAGAAGATAATAGTCCGGCGATGGTTTCCAAGGTTAGCTGTTTTTAGGAGTTGCGGCAATGAGACTTGGTAGTTAGAATATAGGAAATTGCTGGCATGGGGGTCTGCTAAGGTGGGAGGCCAGGGTCCTCGTCATCCGTCAAGATGTGAATCTTAAGCTTCCGAATTCTTGTACTGACGCTGTTGACCAGTGAGCAGTCGCCGGGACAAAGTTGAGGGCGAGGGGAGCCAGATCAAGTGAGGTCTGGATTGGACCCATCCTTGACTATGCGGTACAGTTTTGGTCTCCGTCCTACAGAATGGACATAAATTCACTAGAATCAGTACAGAGAAGAATGACCAAAATGATAAATGGATTCAGAAATTTGCCTTACGAGGAGAGGCTTAGGCACCTAAACTTAAACTCTCTGGAAAGACGCAGAGTGCGGGGTGATCTAATAGAAGTGTTCAAGTGGATCAAAGGTTATAACAAGGGTGATGCAAACAAGGTCATCATAATAAAACAACAGGGCAGGACTCGCAGCATTGGGTATAAACTGGACAAACTTAGATTTAAGAAGGAAATAGGTAAGAATTAGTTTACTAATAGGGTGGTCGATGAATGGAATAAACTTAGTAACCATGTAGTAAGTGCTGAAACTATCAATTGTTTTAAAAAACGATTAGACATCTTTATGGATGGGGATGACAGTTGGTGATGGATACGGGGCTGCCTAGTGTAGGCCTTATGGTCTCTTGCAGTCTCCTTTATTCTTATATTCTTACGTGATAATAGTGGGGAGAAAATGAGGGTAGTGCAGACACTTGATAGTGAAGTAGGTGACATTTGAGTATATCCTCTCAACAAGTGGTGGAGAACGAAGTTCTTGCTGCATACTGACGATTCTGGTCGAGGCAGGGCAACCCAAGATGAACCTCATTGCCTGATTTTCAAAGTAGTTCTGGAAAGCTGACAAAGTGTGGGAGAGAGGTAATCAACATCAGCTCGAATGAATGCTATGTATATAGATCTGGCGACAGGAATGGGCATTCCAGCAACATTATTGGTTAAAGCTGAGAGGAGTCAGTCGTTTCTGCAGCCGAATTAGCAGGTCTTGGAAAATAGGATGCACGCATTGTCTTGCTGGGGTGGAAGATGTAATACGAACTGGCGCCCCAGGTAGAGGTACTGCGTGCACAATGGTGTTACCTATGGTGAAATCTGGTGGAGTGCTTGCTGGGCGAAAAGATAAAATTCTGCTCTTTTCTGGCGAGTAACAACCCCACATGAGGAGGAGGACATGTGAAATAAGTACAGGAAATGTTGTGTTTCTTGCGGAAATATTGAATGAATACATATGTCGTCTGTATCAAGATCTATATATACCAGGTCTAACCACTTCCGACCGAATTTCGAGGGTGTTGGCGCAGCGGGCCCGTGACGTCACCTGGCTGCTCAAAGTGGGGTTCGCGCGTCCCATCGCTGTCAGTTGTAGCTGGTGCGTCGTTCGGGTATGTTGCTGCCTCCGCTCGCAGCGCTCCACGCAATTAGTTATATGCTGACAATGAAGATCTATATATACCGGTATATATAGATCTTGACAAGATGGCTTATTGTGACATTAAGGATTGTGGCTCAAACCAAAGAGGAAGTAAGCCAAATGTTAATTTTCATCGTTTCCCTGCAAACACACACACACATGTGAACGTGTACACATATAAGCACACACGACGATATCTCCCCTTCCCGTAAAATACAAGTATATAAACGCACACACACACACACACACACACACACACACACACACACACACACACACACACACACACACACACACACACACGTGAACGTGTACACATACTGTATAAGAACACACGACAATATCTCCTCTTCCCGTAAAATACAAGTATATAAATACACACACACGCACTTGTATATAAGTGACTCGGTGGTGCGATTGGTAGAGACTCAGGTTTCTGGGACAACAATAACAACAGTACCTGGTTCGTATCCCGCCCAAATATGAAAATTTTCATCGTTTCCCTGCAAATAAACACACACACACACAAGTGTACACATACTGTATAAGCACACACACACACGCGTGTACACATACTGTATAAGCACACACGACGATATCTCCCCTTCCCGTAAAATACAAGTATATAAATACACACACACATTCGGTTGAGTAAAAGACTCGGTGGCGCGGTTGGTAGAGACTTAGACATCCCAGACGCAAATGTCGGTGATACCTGGTCCGAATCCTGCTCAAGCATGAAATTCTTTCAGTATCGCTGCGCTTCGAATCGTGGGCGGGGAGTTTGGGATGTGTGTGCGTGTAAGTTTATAGATCGGACATACGAGCTCTGAGCTCTCTTCCGGGAGGGAAATAGCTGTCGATCAAGAGTCCAACACGTGATCCAAAAGACCAAGGTGAATCACACACACACACACATACACACACACATGTGAACGTGTACACATATAAGCACACACGACGATATCTCCCCTTCCCGTAAAATACAAGTATATAAACACACACACACACACACACACACGCACACACACATACACATACACACACATATGTGAACGTGTACACATATAAGCACACACGACGATATCTCCCCTTCCCGTAAAATACAAGTATATAAATGCACACACACGCACACACACGCACACACATACACACACACATGTGAACGTGTACACATATTAGTACACACGACGATATCTCCCCTTCCCGTAAAATACAAGTATATAAATACACACACATACATACGCACACACACACACACACACACGCACACATGTGAACGTGTACACATATAAGCACACACGACGATATATCCCCTTCCTGTAAAATACAAGTATATAAATACACACACACACACACACACACACACACACACACACACACACACACACACACACACACACACTGATAATAGCAATGAGCTAGAGAGAGAGAGAGAGATAACGGGGGGGAAATATAATAGTTCCAGTCTTCCTTAGCGTTTCACAGTTTTCTTCAGTGTTTCACAAAGAGAAAACGGAGCCAGATGACGTCAGAAGCTGCGCAGAACGGCTCTAACGGTTAGACCTGGTGTATATGGACCTTGGTCTGTATAGCAAGTGAGTGTTGTTCCGTCGATGTCTGGAAGCAGAGAGAGAAAGTAATTCATAAGGATATTGAACAAAAAGGGACTGAGTACACCTCCTTGTGGAATAGAGAGTTCAAAATCCCTCTCATCGTTGTACGCTCCCTTAAACAATACACGTGAATTTTTGTTCCGTAGATATCCTCTTATCTACCTCAATAATTTCCTTTGATGCCAAAGTCAACAAGTTGGTTGAGGATACTGTCAAATCAATGAAAGCCACTACACTGGTGGGACAGAGGTGAGCGTAGAGTTGCATGAGGCAGTGGTTCGTTGGGGCAGGAAGCCGTACAGTCTACGCGAGCTTATCTCTTATCTGGAACATCAGACGTGATAGGAGAATGCGTTCCAATACCTTGCAAAACCAAGAGGTGATACAGATAGGGATTTGTCAGTCCCAGATTTAGGAATCGTTACTATTGTGCTGTGCGTCCAGGCCCGTGGTACGTATCCCAGGTGGTAGCAGAGGTTATACAGTTGGAGGAGAGGGTTTCCAGGTACGCCCAGGAGTACAAGAAGCACGGCATATATGATGCCATCATCGCAAAGAGCTGTTGCCTCCTTGGTGAGGGCTCGTCGCAGTTCTTGTTAGGTTATGGCCTCCTCGTCTTTTTCATGAGCCTTCAGTAAGGCAGAGGATAGTCGAAGTGCACGATAGTTTGTGTGGGTGGAGAGAGCTTTGTGTATGTATGGTGGGAGGTTACTGGTTAGCGATTGTGCTGACCAACCATCAACAAGGTCCTATACAAAATGTGCAGGACTGATGTAGGGCACTGTGATTTTTCTTCACCCCCTTGCTGATGAGGTTCCACATGGTGTCCATGCTCGTCTAATGGTTAATGCCGCCCGTTAGTCTGTTCCAGGAATCAGTTTGAACACAACGCTGCAGAACAACCAAATCATCTATTGATAGTTGGTACTGGTATAGAGTTTCAGGAATTCGCCTTCTCTGAAAAGCAAAGCCATCCTCCATTGGTTCCCTCGTCACCTGAACGTTGTGATTATCTTGTGTCCAAGTGTGCGTATCAGGACAACGTGTAATATATGGCTTTTTGATGTATTGTGTATAGGACAATGGTGGTCAAATGTGGAAGTGAGGTTAGTCATTTATGTAATATATGTGGGGGCGTACTTGAATGGGTGTACGACGCGTGTACGGGATCACACTGTGGATGGTGTGATAGGGAGGGCGTATTAGATGCTGAGTGCTACGTGGTCGAATAAAAGCTGCAGAACTGACGAACACCAACCTTGGGAGGCCACGAGTCCAGAAGTAAGGATGTGATCCACGGTACCACTCCGAGCATCCGTGGCGCCAGTAGTGTCCCAACGAGTTAGTTTGTTCCCTTAAATGTAATTCAGAAGTCGAACCCCGTTCCGATTTATGTTGCCTGTGAAATCTCCTAGAGTAGGGTGTCGACTATTAAAATCCCCTAAATAAATCATACTGCACGCTTTAGTAGACAGGCGGCTCGGGCCCAACGAGGTTGTGCCTCAAAATTACTGTAGTTGAAGTGGCATGGATGACGTCACATCAGCGGCAGTGCGTATGCGCGAACAATGGGATCCCCTGACAGGGAGTGTTTGGCCAGTAGGGCTGAAGTTTTTCTAATTTACACACTAAGTCCAAGTATGAGTGCATCGGATTTCCAACTGTTGCGTGAGCAAGCATTGTACCTTTATGTCGCTCTCTGCTTCTGATGCTAGATGGTGGTAGTGTAAGATTTTCAGGAAACTGAAGAGCTCTCTAGACAGATTTATTTGGGCTGGACTTCTATCGGCGATCCTTCTAATTATATATACTTAATTTGAATGTACGGGAATTGAGGTCTGTTCACGGAGTTCCGTCTCTAAATTTCCATTCATCAAAGTTTACCTTCAAATAATTGTGCTATCTTAATTACACACGACAACAATTTTTTTAAATCTCAGTTGGATGATATTTCTTTACTGATTCTTACTATTTTTGATCTGCTGATTTCAAATATGAAAACTATTTTGTCCTATATGCTCTAGTTTTCATTAATTTGAAGGATTACATTTTAGCCTTTTGCGGCCAAAAAAAATCACGCGTTTATGGTGTCAATGTAACCCTCATTAACCATCACCAATCATGCACGTGATCCACACACATACGAGATGGTACTCGTCTTTAGCAAGACCCACAATCTTGCAGACATCACAAATTCCTCAATTACAAAACGACTTGACTCAATAATGCAAAGTAAGACAAACATAACTCCCCTCCCCCGCAGCATCACCAACACGAAATGCCTAATGTCACCAAACAGACCCATTGACCTCTTTTTCATACCTACCCCAATTATATTACCGTAACTTCAATATATACGACATATCTAACGCCCACCAATCATATAATTAAACCCCTTACAAAGGAACTAACACCTGTTTTATAACAAACACATCTCCCATACGACAACCCAGAACAACAGCACCCCTCGTCCTTATAACAACGGCTGTGTCCGTCATAGAAGAGGACTGCTGAGGTCACGGACCCGGCATAGGTCTGTCCAAGTCAAGGACCTGACAAAAGGATTGTCCAGGTCAAGGACCTGACAGGAGGCCTGCCGAGGTGAGGGACCTAGCAGAGGAGACTGGCGAAACTCTCCCCTTGTCTAGAAGGGAGCCTAGATGGGAAACCTTATCTCACCTGACATCCCAACCTTTAAGCGCCAGATCACGTTCTTAATAAAACGAAGAAATCACCATCAAGATATTTATCGCCCGCATTAAGTCCCCCTCTTATGTAGTGACCATGTTACATCAATAGGGATATATAGTTTTGTTTGTTTTTTTCTTTTTCTTCAGATTTGATCATGGCTACAAGGAGACATCAATGTGTGATGTGTGAACAAACCTCATGCTTTCTGCTATATATGTGGATACTCCACGCTTATTCATCAGAGGCGCATTATAACATCGTTTGTGAGGCAACCCAGTAAAGCGTACTTCGGACTTACCCTTGGCGACCAAGGCAAGAAATGAGATCCACATACTGTGGGTCATAACTTCGGAATTTCTATGACCTGGCAGGAACCGAAGGACCACACAACGGACTGCTATTTTTGTGTGATCAATACAAATGGCGTTGGCAGAAAAAACAAAATCACTTATCCTAGTATCCCCTCAGCAATTCGACTTACTCTGCACTCTAAGCTACCAGTTCCAGTTTTTAATGGGTTGCCTCCGTTTGAAGAAAAGGGTAGCGACGAAAAAGGCTGCCAACTATGAAACCCATGTAACAACCTTGTTGTCATCTTTTCATGACCTTGAATGTAACATGGATGTCAAACTCCGTTTCCTATACAGCCATCTTGATAGATTTCCTGAGAACTTAGGGACAGTAAGTGACGAGCAAGGCGAGCGTTTCCATCTGAACCTCAAGACTATGGAGGAGCGCTACCAAGGGAGATGGGACAAAAATATGGTGGCAGACTACCGCTGGAGCATTAAACGAGATTGCTGAGACAGTCCACAAACGCTAGAGCTAAAGTGCAAATTCCTACCTGGCTAAAATATAACTGAGTTTTATGTCTTCATAGCAACCAATTTCTTATCTAACAATGAGTTTCGTATAAATTTCAACATTTGTGTTGATGGAATATGTTTCAAATTGTGTTGTGAATAAATTTAGACTATGTAACATTTTCCTTTTTCTTTATTCACCAACTAATTTAATGAGATCTTAATCACATGTTTCTTCTAATATATGACGATGTCAGTAAGACGAAGACAACATTTTTATGCTTTGAAATATCTCCGTTACAAAAGAATAAGCTGTCAGGAAAAAAATTCACATTTGAAATCAGTACATTGATAGATAATACCAGTGGTTGATATCAATTCAATAATTTTTTGTTGAGCTGTGTTATTTATTCTAATTTGTCTCACAAATTCACATGTCTATATAGAAAGCTGTGCTTCCTAACATTTTAAGTAATCTGACCCATTGATTTCTTGCTATATTCTCTGGCTTTTCATCCCATGATAACATATCTTATGTAATTTTCTTTCCATTTCTTTCTCCATTCTAAAGATAACTATCACACCACCTCTTTCTCTTTGCTCTTTTAATGTGACCATTGCCATACACAAAGAAATAGTATTCTGATGTTCGGCCACCATGCACTGTACGTTATTCTGTGTTACTGATATCCTCACATGGTTAAGTATATTGGTAACCGACTAATTGCCCACAAGTATAGAAGCGTCTGTAAACTACAGCCCATGATAACAAGTGACCCTTTAATCTTTCTCGATATCTATCTTCTTTGGTTATTTTACCATATTATATGTTGTTATTATCATTAAGTAGATCATTCCCATGTTTATAGTAATGCAGTTATTGATATTAAATCCCATTAGCCAGTTTTGTCCTCACCTTGTTACAATGCGTTTGAATGATTTTTGCTTATCCCTCATATATTGTTCTCGTATGTTTTGTAGACATGTTCATCATGTAATATTGTTTATGTAAATGTTAGGAAAGTTGTCTTCACCTCTCCTCCCCCCTCTCCTACTTCTAACTTGTCTCACGACCCTTTGACCCTCGAATCCCCAAGGGAATCGCTCGTGCCACCCGGTCGCGTGAGTCACACAAAACCTCTTTGATGAAACGCAAGTGCAGTTGACCAGCCAAAGAACGGACCTCGATGACTAACCTGCACCTCGTCCGGCTGCTTCGGGACGGACAACAGCTCTTTGAGGAACGCACGCGCAGTACAAGCCATGTTGAGCTCAGAGCTTAAGAACGTTTTTGCGTCTGATCACCTCGGAGCTTCACGCTGCGAGCCTAGCTCGCTGCCTCAGTCGCAGTCTTCCCCCACCCCCGCAAACAGACTGCAAAGCACAGTCGTCACACCCCTCACCGTCTCTCCCCCCCCCCCCTCTATTGGCGTCCAATTTTCACTCTAGATAAACTATTCTTCCATCAGAGTTTATTTGATCAGCCAGTCCTGACAGTAAGCAAGGAACATGTTTGGTGCCAGCACTGAACACCGGGAGACTTCATTCGTCTCTCTCCTAATTGCCATTCTCTTTACCCTCCCTATCAAGTAATCTCCCATTGTCTCTAGTAGTTTACTTCCAACTCCATCAATTACAATATAATTCCTCTTTTGTCTCTTATAATTTATTTGGTTGATGCTAGATGATTTAAATTCATCAAGACCATTTTTTTAATTTTAAGAAAAGAATTCAATACATTTGCGTCCGTGATAAAATAAGGTTTAGAAGCTCTAACTAGAAAGGGTATACAAATCATATTGCCAATCAAGGCAACGTTTATTAAACTTTTTCAAACCCTAAGAACCCTTGTCGTCAGGTCTAGGAGGTAGTCTAGCACCCACTAACTCTGGTCAGCATCTAGCTACTAGAAGGATAAAGGAAAGTGAAGTACTGCCATGTGTTTAGCACTTCCCAGCACCACCTAAAATTGACTTTATTATCCCAGATTAAGAAACGCTGGTTTAGGAGTCAGATGGAGATAAGTTTAACATTCCTTTGGGCAGACGGTTCCTCACACACTGATTAAAATCACCTGACGAGATCAAGGCAGAACACTAAAACTCCTTTGTGCCTCATGTACCCATTTTTTTCCTCCGCAGAAGCGGATGTGCTCTCCTCCGTCATTTGGCTTCTTCGCGCAGTCCTCCGCCAATCAGTTCCTGTCATTCCGTCTTCTCGAGGCTCCAGGGTCTTCCTTCTCTGTTGGTGAGTATGATTACGTCAGCCGGAGGTTTAGCCCCTTCAGCTCAGTGAACATTGTTTTGGGCAGCACCATATAGATTTATAGAACTCAAAGTTCTTAGATTTAAGAATGAAAGGGGCAAGAACTGGTTTGCTAACAGAGCTGTTAATAAATGGAATAGACTTGGTAACCTTGAAGTAAGCACTAAAACTAACGCCAGACGAATCTACTCAACTCATGGGACATCAACGTAACGAAAGGAGACACAATAGATGATAATCAGGAACTACATGGCATTAAGTTGCAGACTCAAAAACTGCTAGAAGCATGTTTAGGATTTTGAATCTAAACCCTTCCGTGCCGGGCGATACGTTTTCCTTTAATGCCTGCCACAAGATGATTTCATTCATCTCCGTGGCAGCCTCGTATGCCATACAAACCACCGTGAAAGAGACTCAAGTCGTAGGAGACGAGTATACACGCCTCATTTATGTGAGACTTACCACAGTGGACTTAGACGCTCTCTTTCTCTCCCGAGGTGGTTGGCGGCGTTGGTTATCTCGACGTCATACATGGGGAACCTGATCGCCTTCATCACCGTTCCTGCGCAGGCGCAGAGGCTCCGAACGCTCAGCCAGCTTGCAGAGTCCGATTTCGAGTAGGTATTGGTTTGTTCTTTGTGAAGATTTTTACCCTTTGACTGCTAGCTAGCTGATATAATCTGTGTAGAACCAGCTAATTATTCCCTGTGGTGGGGGAAAAGAATACTGCCACCAAGTTTCCCACTTGGATCGTAAGAGGCGAGAAGAAAGGGACGGGGAGAGGGACTAGGCATCCTTCTCCCTGTAGCCCCACGGGGCATATTCCTAAAAAGAAAAGTGAAGGCATAAGGGGTGCTGGAGGGCCTCGGGCCAGCACCCTAAGGTTTGGGTCTTTTAATGTGCGTGGATGTGGTACAGATGAGAGTAAAAGGGAAGAGATAGGTAGTATGTTTGTGAGAAGAAAGATGGATGTGTTGGCTTTGAGTGAAACTAAGTTGAAAGGGAAGGGTGAGTGTAAGTTTGGGAGTGTAAGTGGGAGGTTATCAGGAGTGAAGAGAGGGCGAGGGAGGGAAGGGGTGGCTATTCTAGTAAGTGAGGAGATAGGTAAACAGGTAGTGGAGTGGAAGGAGGTTTCCTCAAGGATAATGTGGATGAAGGTGAAACTGGGAAAAGAGATGTGGGTCTTTGTAAGTGCATATGGGCCTGGCAGTGAGAAGAGCGTGGAAGAAAGGGAGGCCTTTTGGATAGATTTAAATGAGTGCATAGAGGGTTTAGGAAGAAATGTCAATGTAATAGTACTGGGAGACCTTAATTCTAGGGTGGGAAATGGTCCAATCGATGGAGTGGTTGGGAAATGTGGAGTTCCAGGAAAGAATCGTAGTGGAGAGTTGATGGTGGAAATGTGTCTAGAAAGAGAGTTGATGATAGCAAATACAGTGTTTCGGAAGAAAGTCAAGCATAAGTACACATGGGAGAGGGTGGTGGAGGGAAGGGTGGTAGATAGAGCGCTAATGGATTATGTAGTGGTAAATAGGATTATGATAGGAAGAGTTAAGGATGTACATGTGCTAAGGGGAGAGGGTGGGGGAATATCAGATCATTTTTTGGTGGAAGGTAAGCTGAGAGTGGAGGATAGATGGAGAAAGAGGAAAGGGACAAAAGGTAGGGAGGTTCTTAGAGTGAACTCCTTGAATGAAAAGGAAAAGGAGAAGGAATACGAAAAGAAGCTGAAGGAGGAGTGGGAGGGAGTAAAGGATAGAGCAGAGATGGGTGTGGAGGAGGAATGGGGATGGTTCAGGGAGGGAGTCTTAAAGTGTGCAAGGATGGTGTGTGGAACAAGAAGGACAGGGGGAAATAGAAGAAAGGGTAGTGAATGGTGGGATGAGGAAACAAAGAAGGTTGCAGAAGAGAAGAAGCGAGCATTCACAGATTGGTTACAAAAGAGGACGGGGGAGTCATATGAGACGTACAAAGAAAAGAAAAGAGAAGTAAAGCAAAAGGTAAAGGAGCCAAAGAGGAGAGCAGATGTGAAATGGGGTAGGAGTATGACAGAAAATTTTGAAAGTAATAAAAAGATGTTTTGGAAAGAAATTAAGAGAGGAAGAGGAGGCGAATCAAGTAGGGAAGAAAATGTAAAAGGTACAGATGGAGAGATGATAATGGAAGAGATGGCAGTAAGGGGAAGATGGGCAGAATATTTTAGGGAGTTGCTAAATGTGAAGGAGGATAGGGAAGGAAAGATAGCTGCAGTGGGAAATGCGAAGAAAATGAGAGTGATGAGTGAGGAGAATGGAGGAGAAATAAGGAAGGATGAGGTGAAGGCAGTTGTAAAGATGATGAAAGCAGGTAAGGCACCTGGACTGGATGGATGCCATGCAGAATGTCTGAAAAAGGGAGGTTCAGTGATGGTGGACTGGTTGGTGAGGTTATTTAATGTTTGCTGGAGAGAGGGTAGAGTACCGGAGGACTGGAGAAGTGCCTGTATAGTTCCTCTTTACAAGGGAAAAGGGGACGTGTGTGAATGTAGTAGTTTCAGAGGGATTAGCCTGTTAAGTGTAGTAGGGAAGGCTTATGGGAGGATCTTAATTGAGAGGATTAGGAGAGGAACAGAAGGAGTAATTGGTGAGGAACAGTGTGGATTTAGGACAGGTAGAGGTTGTGTAGATCAGATCTTTGTGGTAAGACAGATATGTGAGAAAGCTATAGGAAAGGGGAAGGATGTTTTTTGGGCTTTTATGGATCTGGAAAAGGCATATGATAGGGTAGACAGAAAGGCACTGTGGGAGGTTATGCAGATTTATGGGATAGGAGGAAAGCTTTTGGGAGCTGTCAAGAGTTTTTATGAGAGTAGTAGAGCATGTGTCAGGATTAGAAATGGAGAGAGTGAGTGGTTTGAAGTAAAGGTGGGACTTCGTCAAGGATGCGTTATGTCGCCCTGGCTGTTCAACTTATACATGGATGGGGTAGTGCGAGAGGTGAATGCTAGGGTAGTAGGTCAGGGATTGGAGATGGTTAAAGAAAATGGAGAAAAGTGGGAGGTGAGCCAGCTGTTGTTTGCGGACGACACTGCGCTTGTGGCAGGGTCAGAGGAGGGATTGAGGAAGCTGGTGGCAGAGTTTGGGAGAGTATGTGATAGAAGAAAGCTAAAGATAAATGTGGGTAAAAGTAAGGTGATGAGATGTACAAGGGGTGAAAGTGGCAGTAGACTGGAAGTGAACATTAAGGGAGAGCGACTGGAGGAGGTAGATAGTTTTAGATACTTGGGTGCAAGTGTAGCAGGAAAAGGTGGAGTGGAGGTGGAGGTAGAATGTAGATTGAGAGAAGCGAGTAAATGCCTTGGTGGTTTAAAGAGTATAATGAGGAATAGACAGTTGGGAATGGATGCGAAGAGGAGACTGTATGAAGGAGTGATTGTGCCAACAGCACTGTATGGGGCAGAAACGTGGAACATAATAGAAGAAGAGAGAAGGAGTTTGAATGTGTTTGAGATGAGGTGTCTGAGAAGTATGGTGGGGGTTACTAGGCTGGATAGAGTGAGAAATGAGGAGGTGAGGAGGAGAACAGGGGTGAAAAAGGATTTGGGAGATAGGGTTGATGAAAGAATATTAGGATGGTTTGGACACATGGAAAGAATGAGTGAAGAAAGACTAGTAAAAGAGGTATGGAAGGCAGATGTGGAGGGAGTGAACATGAGGGGACGTCCTAGGATGAGGTGGATGGATGGGGTGAAGGGGGCTTTGGGGAAGAGGGGAATGTCTGTTGAGGAAGGAAGGGAGAGGACGGAAGACAGAGGTGAGTGGAGAATGGTTGTATATGGATGATGTTGTGACTGCATGAGGAGGAATGGGCGGGGGGGTGGGGGTGGGGTAGTATGTGTGAGTAATTTTTGACGCAGCCCGAAGGGATTTCTCCCGGTCCTCGCCTTATATGCAAAGGGGGACGGAGAGGGGGGGGGTCGCCGATTAAATGAAGCGGCCTTGCTGTGGATGTACTGTGTCTTGCGACACTGCTTCTGACCCAGGGCGGTGGGCAGGGTGCAGGGATGACCCGTCATCCAGGAGGTGCTCAGATGAGAGGGAGGGTGGGAGGGGTGTGGGGTGTATTTAGGGATGAAATGGGTGGGAGTGTTTTTATGCCTTTCCCTTTTTGGCTACCTCCCTTGGAAGGGGGAAAAAGCCTTGGTATATGTAGAACCAGCTAATTAGCACACTTGTGCTATGCTCACCTGTAGAGATACCTTTTCCTCCTACTTTTCTCACTCGATCGTCCATTCCCTTTACTCTCCCTCCCCTCCTTTATCCACTTTCCTTTGTCCCTTACCAGTCTTCCCCACCTCTTTCTACATGCGATTTACCTACTATGGGTTTTTTCCTCTCCCCAAATCAAACCCAACTTTAGCTCACTTTCCCAACATCTTTGCGCACCTACCCCCCCCGCCTCCAGCTGTTTTTACAACAGACTTCCCTCGTTCCGTTCCATCTTATGAAAGAATACAAAGGAGATGCAAACAGAAACATAACTATTGGTCATTACTGGGCTGCTTGCGAATTGATAGGGGGTGTAAACAGTGGAAACAGTTAAGAATCAGTGGTGGATCCAGGATCAAAATGGGGGGAGGGGGGCTAACTTGAATTTTGTAAATGTAGATGACGCTTTGGGGGGCGGGGGAGCTAACCTGAATTTTGTAAATATAGATGACTCTTTTTAAGAAATATATTCTGCAGCACGAATACAATGATTTTGAATGTAAATTGAAGTATATGTTCTAACATTATTTTTATTTTCAGAATATTGGCCAAAAGTAATACTTAATCATACATTTTTAAAGATTTACTCTCAATGATATGTTGAACATACTTCAACCACTGCAATACTGCTTTCTGCCATTTACCGGTGTACACGGAGCAGGTTTTTCGACCTCTACAATGAATTAATGAAAGAACAAATTTTTTAGGGTGCTTCAGCCCCCCTCCCTCCCCCAAATCCGTCACTGTTAAGAACTACTGACTTAATATAAGTGTATTGAGCTCACGATCATGAGATAAATCTAAATTGGGGTTGGGGTCCATATATTTATCTAGGTGTTTTTCAAGTGTCAATTGTATTTAAACTCACAAGTACAGGTGGTTTGTTCTAAAAATTTACAATAGGGTTGATATATATATATATATATATATATATATATATATATATATATATATATATATATATATATATATATATATATATAATTTCTCCCACCGTTGCTCACTCATTTTCTTTTTCAATCTCCCGTTTTTTTTTTTTTTTTGTGTTTTTTTTTTAACTCCCATTTTCTTTTTCACTCGTAAATTGCTTCTCCGAGGTCCAACATGCTCGACTACGGAAACTTTGTCCCCGGAGCTTTGAAGTCTTCCCGTGAGCCTGTCCTCCGTGAGTTGGGCGACAAGCTCTCCCTTGTGGACTCGTATGATGAAGGCATTGCCAACATGGAGAGCGGCAGCCATGTCCTCCTCGAGGCCTCGGCTTACATCGAATACTACATGATCCTACAGAAACAGGAGTCCGTCTACTTTCTGGAGGAAAAACTGTACCCAGGCTATGTAGGGTGGCTCTTCAGGAAAGACACGCCCTGGAAATACAAAGTGGACCAGTAAGTAGCGTCTTTGGTCACTAAGCAGAAGATTAAGGAGAGAGACAAGGGGAGAAACATAGGAAGAAAGACAGGGGCATAGGGAATATAAAGAAGAAAGGTACAAGGTGGTTGAGAAGTCAGTCCCTAGATTAAGAATATTGTCACGACTTACCTATGGCTCAGGGTAGTTGCAACACGAAAAAAAAACTAAGGCCGTTCGCAGTTCGGACGAATGACAAAGTTCAGACAGTATAATTAAACTCTTCGTTAAAATTAGATATTATTACACTAACAAAATAACACATAAAACATAAATGAGTACAGAATATTAACAATATAACAAATCATATGACAGGAAACATATTCAGGTTATTTACCAAGTAATTGTTGAGTGTGCATATGTTTGCAACACGTATGATCAGGTGGGCATAACGAAGTCTTGATTATGGCGTAGACGAGTCTTGATACCGGTTGTTGAGGTCGCACCAACAGTCTCGGGGAACAAATAGGTGGTTTGAAGTGAACGATAATTTCTAGTAGGTGCAGCTTTTGGTAGGTGAAGCTTCTGGTAAGCGGAAACAAGATAGTGGATGATGTTTCTTAAATAGATAAAATAACAGAGTCGCGTCGCTCGTAGTCAAGCAGCAATCTGGAGAGTATCCGATACAATTTTAAAAATGAAGGCTTTACACTTCGTTTGGAGACGGGCGGTAGATGTGGTCCAAAGGAATTGTTTATCAGATTTGTCGTAATGGACGAATGTAGAAGAAAATATGCGTAGATTCAGATGGGCCCTGGGCTTCAGCTTCTCTTCTTGTCTTCTCTTTCTGTTATGTTTTGTAGTCCCTCTCAGTAGTCTCTCTACTTCTCTATTGACTCTGTCTAGGTCGTTCTCTGCATCACCCTTTTATATACCCCGTGAATGGGAACTGACGTTTCGAACCATGGCAAAACGTCCGTAAAGCGGTAATTCAAAGATCTTCAGTCAATGGGAAAGCAGAGTGAGCTTTTCCCGACAAATTATGATACGTTTCTCAGCTTGGCGTTATTTGGGCACGCTCCAACAAACTGGGATTGCGTAGTGCTTAATAATTTCAAGTATATATATATATATATATATATATATATATATATATATATATATATATATATATTATATATATATATCATAGAATATAATATAATATAAGATATACCGTGCCCTAAAATTACAAACGGAGACTTGATTTACACAAGGGCATGACACAGCACAACCACAGACTTCTACTCATGTAGGACTTGACAAATACTATTACCCTGTGGAAGTGATGAGTAGCCAAGATGTTGTATTTCGCATAAAATGAAGAGTTGTGAGGCCTTTCCCCTTATGTAGATATACAATTTACGTGCGAAAACTCAAGACGTGTGAGAAAGATGTTGTCATTTTCAACTAATGTAGACGGATCTTTTGTAATATTTCCGAAAAAACTACTTCTTAAACACCCTGTATATATGTATATATATATATAATATATATATACATATATATATATATATATATATATATATATATATATATATATATATATATATATATATATATATATGAAAATAGTGAGATAAAGAGTATATGAGATGGGATATGAAGATCAGGGAATTTAATCTCTTTCGTATTAGGCGACACTTTTCATCATATTCAGACAACCCTGAATGGATTTTATTGATATATACGGCACCTTTCTTCAGAGAATATAAAAGACAATACAGAGGCGAGGGAAGACAGGAAGCGATACAGTGGAAGTGGATTTTAGTCTATTCTGCTCAGCTTGGTTAAGATTTATTTGTGAACGAAAATTATCTTCACCTCCATAGTAACAGTATTGTGGAAACATACCAGTTAGCGTAGAGAAATTAATAGGAAATTAAACAAAAATGTACTTGATCGAAAATTGTGAAGGTTGGTTCCACAATCACCAGTACTTTGCACTGGGCTAAACTAGACGGATCATGGGAGGTATCTCTTACATCGTAGGAGAAATCAAGTCCGTAATAGGGGAAGGGTCGGGGAGGAGGGGTTGATAATAATTGGAATAGAGTGACATTGTTGCCAGCCTGACACCTGCCCTTCCTCAGGATGCTCAGCTGGATGGCCCAGACAGGACTCGTCTCCTACTGGCGCAGGAAGAACTTCGAGGACTTCCGGCGCTCACAGGGGCTTCCTGCGCAGCGAGTGGAGATCCAGGAGAGTCTCCCGCGCCCCCTCAACCTCGAGGACCTGCAGGGCGCTTTCCTCGTCCTCTTTCTCGGATTAGTCGCAGCAGCCTTAGTGTTGATGATCGAGGTTTGCATGACCAAGATGTCTGCTGAGTAGCAAATGGGATGCTAGCACAGATGAAAACTGCGCAAAAGAAGTCTAAACAAAAATAGGTCCGTTCAGATCGAAAAGAAAAACAAACGTTTTGACGTCACAAGGAAGTCCGCCTTATTGTGACGTCGTGTTATGTTTTTCTCGAAGTGACGTGATTTGTTTTGGTTCAAATATTTGGTGTAACTTTATTCCGTTTGTGGCAGTTTGTCATTGAATAACTCCCCACTGTTGACTCTACGGACGCTGGTACTACGATATACCCCCAATAACATCCTAACATATTTTGTTTGGCTGACGTCAGACGATTTTTTATTAATTGGTCTTCGCGTGAGTCTTTGTACAAGTTTAGTGATTCGTAGTCATATTTTTTCGTTATCCTTAATGAAATTCGTTGCCGATTATTTTATTTGGTATGCAGCACATATTATTGATAGTTTTGATATTCCCCTTGCGAATAAAAAATTGCAGTTAACAAAAAAAATGAAGTCAATATGCACCAGAATGGAACAGATGTCCTTTGCTTATACACTGACATGTGAAACAAGCTGGTGTCTAATGAATCAAATCTATGTTTACTTTTAAGTCAATTACCTTTTCAACATGCACGAACTCTTCCAACATCTTGTTTTTTTAACCTTACAATATTTCCTATAAAGTTGTAGAATACGTAGATTATATTCTATTTGCTACTACGTTCTGTGTTTGTCATTTTTATTTTATCTACTATGTATGCATTTAATCGAGAAAGTTGCATGATTGATATTTGTCTCCTTAGGGATCTTCATAAAGTAGAAAATGTACGAAATTTCTAGAATAGTCCTCCCTATATACCAATAATGTATACAGTGTATACATGAGATTCATATGATCCCTTTGTGAATTCCTGAATTTTCTCACGGTCACGAGAATTTTGTAAAAAACGGTGTGTGCGATATATATATGTATATATATATATATATATATATATATATATATATATATATATATTTATATATATATATATATGTGTGTGTGTGTGTGTGTGTGTGTGTGTGTGTGTGTGTGTGTGTGTGTGTGTGTGTGTGTGTGTGTGTGTGTGTGTGTGTGTGTGTGTGAGAGAGAGAGAGACGGAATAAAGATGTGAGTGCAGTCGTGTTGAAAAAGATGTGCCCTTACGAGGGGTGAGGTACAGGAGGAAACGAAGAGGCATGTAAGGTACAGAATGAAGGAAGGAAACAAAGTGGATGGTGAGAGAGACTTGAAGGAGAATGGACGAGGTGGGGTGGGTGTTTGAGAAATTAGAAAAGATTCTTTTGGAAGGAAGTGAACAAGGGAGATGGGAGTTATGTGCTGTGAGGGTGAATCGAGCGGTGTTCCGGGAAGTTACTAAATGTGGAGGGGGACGGGGTAAGTTGAGGACTAGCGGGGAGTGTGAAGAACGGAAATGAGGAGAGTGAACTCAAGGGGAGGGCTGAGATAGTGGGTAGAGTAGGGTGGGGCTTAGAATGCGCGTGGGTTGTCTGTTGTTTGCCGAATGAGAGAGGGCAGTGGATAGGAGGGAAGAGACGGAGGGATGGCGCGGCCCGAGGGGTGGGGGTGGGGGGTTCTTATCTGTTTCATGAGTTGTTTTGAATGAATGTGGAAGGGTCGCCATACTGTGGGGTAGAGTCAATTCCGATTGGCGGGTTCTGCTGTGGAGATACTCGCTGCAATGCCTTTGACTCAGGCAATGTGATAGAGGCAGGGGACCCTCTTTCATTCCTGAGGTGGGGGTGGTAGTTCACTGGGTTTTCGTTGTGTATGATGTGGGTGTGTGCTTTGTCTCGGCTACTCCCCTTATAACGAGGAAAGAGAGCGAGGAACCACCAGGAGGCGCGCAGCTGCGGCCGAAGCCGTTACCTTTGCCTTACGCGCTTGGACTGTTTAGGCAGGTAACATTCACTTCTGGGAGTTGGAGAAGAGTGCGAAACTCGAACCCATAACTAAGAGAATGCCACATTTGTCGGATATATATATATATATATATATATATATATATATATATATATATATATATATATATATATATATATATGTATATATATATATATACATATATATATATATATATATATATATATATATATATATATACGTACGTATCTGTGTGTGTATGTGTTTGAAGGCGTGTATCGGTGATATGAAACAAGTAACGGATGATTTTCCATACCATGAGTAACTAGCGGCAGACATGAAAGTTGCCGGGAACCGCCACTGCAGGCTCGGGGTACATATGGCCTTGGCAGCATGAACACGTGGCGAGTTTGGGTGGCGGTCGAGGTGGGGGTAAACACATGTTTACTGATAACTTGCTTTGGGTGAAAGGTGTGTACTGTTAGGCACCTATTGTTGTCTGTTTTTTTTTTTTTTTTTTTGTCATTAATTTATCAAGTATCAATAATGTAAAAAATAAAAATAAAAACCTTCGGAAGAAGGTTCGTTATATGGAACCCACATCTGCTGAGCATGACAATACAGTGTGTAACCAAAGCAGTTATCTCGAATGTGTCATGAGCACTCCTTTGTAATGCAGTAAGATAATCGGAGATCTAAAGACACCTTTGGTCTCTTTGCATGTATAAATATCATCTACAGCTATTCCCTTGTGACGAGTGAGTTGTTTTCGTTTTTTCGTGTTTTTTTTTATCATATTCCTCTACATTGTTTGGTAGTTGAGGAACACAAACTAATCTATTTAGGTCACGAAAGGTGATAAGTAAAAATAGTTTGTCTGTTTTTTTTTTTTTTTTTTTTTTTTTTTTTTTTATGTATGTAAAAATAGAATGTACTTTGTACTTGGGGCATGTCGAGATCCTCATATTCAAGAGCCTGGCATCATTTTGAAATGTAATATGTAGGACGGAATAATATGTAAGTTTTCACTCCGTCTTTGTAAACCCAGTAATAATTGATTCGAAAACAGTATAGCACGCGCGTGAAGACACCCGAAGCATTCGGTTAAAATGTAAAAAATAGTAAGGGCAGACTTGCTTTATTCACTGGGTTACGCACCACCTCCCCCACCTTCCCCCGACGTTGGAAAACCCGAAATCAATAAAAACCGGCCAAATTCCTCTTTTACATTTCCGCCGACCTGCAGTCTAGCGCTGGTATAACGATAAAAAAAAAAAAAAAAAAAAAACGTGGGCGTACGGTTTGTACAAAACATGCAAAGCTTGATACATACTAAAGATTGTGTGCTCATCAGCCTGACCAGTGTGAGTGCATAAATTGAATAATACTTTTAAAAATATCCGACCTGACAACATGGCCCCCTAAAAGCTTTATATAAATAAATGTGCGGGTTTTTTCACTCTCCGATCTAAGGAGAAAGATCCATGGTGTCCGTTATCGAATGAATAAAAGTCTGGCCTAAGATTATTTTCTAGATATAGTGAATACAGATATTTCTATAACCGTTCCTTTACAAGTTTGTAATACAAATAGAATATCCTAGTGATACACTTGATGTAACAACCCTACTCCCATCGTCCGGAATAAGTTACTGTAGTTGGATGGCATTGCCAGGGCTTTGTGACTTCAGATGCGGGCTGTCGACGCTATCAACGTAACACACGGGAACACGTTGTTGTACAAGTTTAATTGTTCGCACAAATACTTAAAGATGTCACAAATCACATATCATACGTCTCAGTCGGCATGAAATGATCGGTTTCACTGATACAAGGGTTTATGAGACTTCGATTTAATACCTTTGGCGCAGACCCAACGGAGCCAAATACGTGAAAATAAAATTGATGTCGCTATGAAGTTCATTCGTGTTAATTTCACAGTCGCCAGTACGTTCATTTGCACGCGCTTCTCTGTGTCTATAATTATGGGCCACATGAAGAATTGTCACCCCAGAACGCCTACATGAAAAAAATCGTCATCCCATGAGATCCCACATGAAGAATTGTCACCCCAGTGCGCCGAATATCAACAGTGGAATAAAGAAAAGGTTAGGTCAGGTTGAATGAGGGTTATGCTTATTGTCATCAACTTATACAACCGAAGAATCGTAAACCCAGGATGGACCACATGAAGAATTATCACTCTGTCGAAGTCCGGAATGACGATTCTTCATGTGATCCATAATTATATCTACTTCATGGTTAACAAAAACATAATCCCGTCTGCATTGAGCTTTCGACATTTCAGAATGTTTTCTCTTCACAAGTACCGTATCATAGCGATATATACTGTACAGACAAAGCAATTTCTTATCGTTATGAGAATGTTTACTTGTCTAAGTTTACTTCCACATAGCGAGCGATGGCAAAGGCGGAAGAAACTGGGACACGCCATGCGCGTATTCCACTCCCACGTGTTGCAATTCCCCGTCACAATTTGCCACAACATACCCCTTCCACCATTCGGATCAATATTCTATTTTATCTTGGAAAAGTTCAAATGCTTATCGAGATCCCCGGTAAGAAAGGACTGTTTTTATCGAGAGGCATTATACCTTCGATTCTATTTTTCATGAAGAAAAAAAGATAAATAAATAAAAATCAGCATTCGTTGCCTGCAATTTGATCGTCTGTCGGTGCACGGTACGCAAATTCTTAAAGTATATATATATATATATATATATATATATATATATATATATATATATAAGATAAATGAATAGATAGGTTAATAAACAAGATTTACACACACATACACACTCACACACACACACACACACACACACACATATATATATATATATATATATATATATATATATCTATATATATATATATATATATATATATATATATAATGCCAAAACTGTACGAACGTTCTCGTAATCCTGATTCGATTACCGCAATTTTTGCTCATCAAGATTAAACTTGCCTTTCACTGCACATGTACTTAATATAATGCATTTTCATTGACTATGTGAAGAGTGTAGCCACTGTCTCCAAGCTTCCAACTTAGTTTCCGACATTCCCCATTAATATTCATTCTGACATTGGCTTTTCGATCCCCGTCGTTCTTGTAAGAATGTAACGATTAAGAAATTAGCCTAACAACAGTCAAAACTAATAGCGAAAGTACCATCCACTCCGGAAGGGGATCGTCGAGTTTGTGGCACGGATAAAAAACAATAAGGTTGGGGTCAGGTACAATCACACTACCCAAGGATGCTTACCATGGTATTCAGACTCCTGACCCTATCAAGGTAACCGCTGTCTTTTTTTTTATTATTATTATTATTATTATTATTTCTTATCATCAACGAGTCCCATATTCTAATATTCCGAATAACCGTGCGTCAGCCAAAATAAAACTTTCCAATGGCATCATCGTAGCGTAGCGATCATGAAATATTCCTTTGCCCATTTTCAAGGCGAACTCGTATACAGGAACTCGATACCTTGGCCATTATCATGCAGGAAGCAAACATCCTGACCCACAGACCATACAAAAAAATTCACTCGTTGCACTCCAAGTGTCGTGTCACAGTTGTCATGCTTGTATAATTATTTTGAGCGTTGGATGAACAAGAAAATACCGAAGCGTCCCTTTGTTCACTATATTCTGTGATGAACAGTGTTATTCTCGCAAATGCTCCTTGACCATATGGGTGGGGGGTGGAGGGGCGTGAAACTAGTGTCCTGGATGGGATGAGAATCTGCATATCTAGAATATAAACATTTATTGTATAGTAACCAAATGACTAATTCGTATCGGATTTTAGGCATTGCACTTACTTTACGCTTTTCATTTGTCATTGCACATAGACCGTGGCAGATTTATTCAATTTATATTTATGTATTTATTTTTCTGTGTACTTATTGAATAAATTTGTATGTGTATATTTATTTACATATTCATATATTTTTATTTTCTGCAAAGAAAAAAACATCAGATTTTGAGGAAGCGAGATCAGCCTCACAGTTTGTGTGGATGTGAGAAGTTTAAGAACCGTTACTCTGCACAGCTGATGTGAGAGGCCACTGCAGTACTACGAAAGAATGCACATACATGCACGCATACTGTACACATGATCCTTTCTAGTTACATAAACACAACATTAAGGGCTCCTTTGCCAATTACTTCGCTCCAATACTGATCCTAGGCGACGCCAGTCCCACCAACACAGATCCTCGGTGATGCTAATCCCCCCAACACAGATCCTAGATGACGCCAGTTCCCCCAACACATCCTCAGTGATGCCATTCCTATATCCACTGACTCGTTGGACGCACGCCAGAAGTCAAACTTTTGAGCGTTGGTGCTGGCGCCACGCAAAAAATATTAATAAGTAAATAAATAAGTGAATAGATAGACATTGTTTTGCACTGATTAACCGGCGTGTCCCAGGGAAGGGGGAAGGGAGGTGGGGGATGATGTATAAAAAGGACCGCTTGGGAAACGTGGGACTGGGTCAAGGTTTACCCAGGCAATGACAACAATAACCTCAAGGGTAAAATCCCATTCTGAAATGCGAATTAGAATAAAAATTCTTTGTTGGATGAAAAGTTAATATTATTTTTTCTGTTTCCAGGATTGAGTACAGTTTAGTTCTATTGTAATTAGTAAAAAAAAAAATAGAACTTAATGTCTGTAAAAAATTTGATATTTGAATAATTTTGATATACATATTCTCTACATATATTCAGATAATAATCCTTCTTGATGCATTTTCGTATTATAGTTACGAATTTTCAATCGTATCATCTTGTATCCTTACAATATTAGAAGAAAGCGTGTAACTTTTGTAATTTAGTACAGAGAACTTTTAATTGTATCATCTCGTATCTTTACAATATTAAAAGAAAGCGTGTAACTTATGTAATTTAGTACAGAGAATCTTATAACCATTCATATACCCCTAATTCTTTAGGGTTTTGTCCGCGATGTTTTGACGGAGGGAATTCCTGTAGAGTTTTGTCCAACACGCAGGTCTACCGACTCCACCCCTATCTTGGAATGATAGAATCATGACGGAAGTGAGGGGAGAAGAAGACGGAGGGTGAGGTAGTAGAACTGGTTCAAGGACTACGTGTCGTTTCGGTTAGCAGGAAGTAGTCGTCTTGGTAGTACGTCCTGCCCGTTTGATGCCCGGAAACAAAGAGTTGCTACCGGACCACAATGGAAATAAGCTTACATGCTTTTTTTTGTGCTATCCTCTGCGTTTATAGTTATTTCGAGCTATGTATTCTTTTCTTTATCTGCACTACATGTTTATTGATTCAATGCCAAACAAAGTACTATTACTACCCACTTGATTGCGCCGTGCTTTGTCAGAGGGCGTAGATGCTTGCTTGTCTAACGGGATAACATTTTAAGAATCACAGGACCTAATGTTAAGGAAAGGTTTTATCTACGTATACAAATACACTCACAAACTGGAACGATACATGGGCTAAATTTGAATATGGTAATTGGAAAATAAGGATAAATATAGACCAAGTTGGAACCATATATGAATTGAATCTAGGCTTGATAAATTGGGGAATAAGAGACAGGACTCTCCGGGCGTTATTCCTTTGCTTTACACTCCAATAAATAAACACTTCTTATAGAAAAAGGATTCGGTGGTGCGGTTGGTAGAGTCTCAGACTGTCACTGTGGAGTTATTGGCGGTAACTGGTTGGAATCCTACTCAGGGCTGAAATTATTTCAGTATCGCTGCGCTTCGAGTCGTTACTCCAATTCTCGTGGGCGTCGGGGGTGCGTGTACGGTCATAGCATTACCCATAAGTCGGTCATACGAGCTCTGAGCTCTCTTCCGGGAGGAAAATACCTGTCGATCACGATCCAACACGTGATTCAAAGACCAAGGTGAATCACACACACATACACACACACACTTGGATAGTAGTAGAAAGAACCCAACAAATTGAGTAAATACAATTAAGTACACACAAAAACACACGAGGAAAATAAAAACATATAATGCAAAGACTGGCAACCAGATTTACCCCAAGTCTAGCTGATAAGACAGAAGAGACAAGGGAGGGGAGGGAGGGGATCCAGATGAGGGGAGCGAACAGAAAGGATATGATAATATTAAGAGCAAATAAAGTGATAGAAAAAAATGGAGAATGTCAAAGAGTAAGAGATCATAGACAAAAGTGTTAGAAAGCATATGGTTGCACAGAGATGCACTAATTTATGAAACACATTAATCCAAGCAATTAGCACAAAGGAATGTAAAAGTTTTATTAGTGATGATAAAGAAACGACCCATGAGCATAGCATATTTCTGTGTTACGCGCGCAAGCCAGTACTGCCCCCACTTTGAACAAAGGGATTGTAAGATCACAACATTACCCACATTTCGGGGCAATATATGATAAGCTACCTCTCATCCGTACCAAGAGAAATGCTTATGAGGTAAATTTGAGAAAAGCTGTTTGCGCACACGCGTATGTCTGGTAAGGCGGAGGCCAGGAAGACGTGCAAACAGTACAACAAATGTAGAATGTTTTTCAGCCAACAAAATATCGTGCTTGTGTGATACGCTGCCCAAATGGCAACAGTTGTCGATGCCCAGCGTGAGATCAAAGACGGCGAATAAAAGTACTCTATGTCAGTTTGTAGAACAAATGAGAAAAATGTTACAAGTCGACAACAAAATTAATTTGATCCAAAATTTGATGAATGTATCTAGAGACGGGACACCATTAGCATAGCTCTAACTCCGTATTTTACATTAAGGTAAATACACACAATTTGCCGGATCCAAACAGGAAGTGAATACATATATACTTTGGTGGTATTCCTGATAAACTTTAGAATACGAAAAAAGTCATTGGTGTAAGATGACCACATCCTGTAATTAGGTAAGAAAAAAAAAGTTTGATGGACGAAAGTGGCAGATTGAAAAAGAGAAAAGGGAAGCTTGTTTAAGATATATCAAGAATAATGTTCCCATATACTATGCATCAATACTGGAAGACCTTGCAGGATAAATAACCCTTTAGAAAACAAAAAAGAAACCTAAAATGCATCGATGAAAACAAGAGATCATACAAGTACACTATCACGTACTCTATACCTAAACTACGTGAATGAGGGAGGCCCAGGCAGAAGGATAACTCTACACTACTTTTTGTGTTTAATTTTCTATCAAAACTAGGACAGCTAATACAAACGAGTAAAGCATGGAATGATTTATTTGCAGAACAAAAAACACAAGAAGGCACATATATTATGTACTGAAATACACAAATTGCAATAGCAGGCTTCTTCTTAATCTCATCCCAATTGATTTTGTTGCTGAAAAAGCTCAGAGTATTTAACTCACTCAACGAAATCTTCTGGGATGTGGGTGGTGGGGTATTCTCTCCAGACTTAAATATTTTCATCAAAATTAATCTGTGGTCCGATATGGCCGTATATTGGGCCTCACAGCTATAAATAAGAGCATGATTTCTCGTAACGACTAGGTCTAGTATGTTTTCCTTTCTAGCTTGTAGCAGAGTGTGCTGGGTGAGGCTCAGTTCCTCTACTTAGTCTACTAGATCTAGCAACATCTTGGCTTGTTTGTATTCTGGTGCCCTGTTAATGGTACCGTTTTCTCAGTTTATTTGTGGTATGTCGAAGTCCCCCTTTAAGATAATTTCTGGTGATGTATGGCATAAATCGATGATGTCTATTTTATCTACGGTGGATTTGAACATTTCTTCGACGGTGCCTGAGCGGCAGTATACAGTGAATTTTTGTGTGTGTGTTTTTTCAATCTTTATACCCATTATTTCGTAGTAGCTGTCTGAGAAAGAGCAAAAATTTGAAGCAATTGTTGCCACATCAGACCTTAAGCAATTCATAACTCCTCCATGCCTCCAGTTTACCCGATCCGTTCTGAAAATGGTGTAATTTGGTAAGTTGATCTTGCCGTCTAGTATACCTGAGTGTAAGTAGGTTTCTGGATGGGCAATATATTTTCTTCTGCAAGATCCGTGAGAAAGGAGATTTTGTATTGATTGCATTCATGAACAGAGAGTTTTCTAGTAAAATGTCTATTTGTACATGGTGGTGTGCAGGGATGTAGTGGTGTGGAGGTGCTTGACGATACAGCCACGATCCACAGTTTCTACCACACCCAGGTTCCCCTAGTCAGGAGTTGTGTAGTTGACAGCGAAGATGCAACAACTATGGTCACCCCTTAAACGCATCCAGAAAGTGAGACGTTCCTGACAGGGAACACGGTGTTTTGTTTTCATAGAATATGCTTGCACTCACAGATGTATTTGGCAGTTACACAGATTAATTTATGAAGTTGAATCATCATGACTATACGTAAAACTATTTTCTATGGAATGTTATTTTGACACCATAATGTTCGCTATGACAAGCTGCAGATACTCAAAAATTTTATTGTAACTGACAAATCCAATAATGCAACTTTTTATTTTCAATAATTAACCTTCTTATTAAACACTTTATTAGAAAATGTTAAGATACTTTTTAGTATTTAAATGGATACGTTTTTGATAGTTTCTTTTTTATATTTTCCACTGGGGAAACAGGCCTCTCTTTCAAAAACATTTACTCCACGGGCTAAGTGGACCTGAAAGTGTAGAAGGGAGGATTAGTTGATTTATGACCCTGAAACACTTGCAACTTTTTTTTTTCAAATTATAAACAAATTCGGGGGCATAGGACTAACCCGGATATTTCGATTCTTGTCTTTCAAATTTGTTTTCCTGTTGTAGCCACTAACGCGGCTAGTTGTTGCATCTGTGAACGATTCACTCACAAATCACTCAGTTATCTACCACTCCTTTAGCACTCCACCCACCGAGTTATGCCCCTCCCCCCAAAAAATAAAGGCGTCGGTACACACAAAGCACTCGACATAACTATATGTGTGTGTGTTTACCTAAATGTAGTACACAGGAAAGGAGCAACGCTCGCTGTCCCGTCTCCTACTCTAAAATTTATCATACCTTTCTCAAATTCATGTATGTGGGTATACGCGCGCGCGCATCTGTGTGTGTGTATGTGTGTATTTACCTAGTTGTATTTACATGGTTGTATTTTACGGGACTGGAGCTATGCTCGTGTGTGTGTGTGTGTGTTCACCTTGGTCTTTGGATCACGTGTTGGACTCGTGATCGACAGCTATTTCCCTCCCGGAAGAGAGCTCGTATGACCGATCTATGGGTAATGCTATGACCTTTCACACACACACACACACCCAACTCCCCGCCCACGAGAGTCGTAACGACCCGAAGCACAGCGATACCGAAATAATTTCAGCCCTGGGCAGGATTCGAACTGGGTACTGCGAGCACTATCGTACTTCCCAGACCAGTGCTCTACCAACTGCGCCACTGTGTGTGTGTGTGTGTGTGTGTGTGTGTGTGTGTGTGTGTGTGTGTGTGTGTGTGTGTGTGTGTGTGTGTGTGTGTGTGTGTGTGTGTGTGTGTGTGTGTGTGTGTGTGTGTACCTAGTTGTATTTTACGGGCAGGGTAGCTATGCTCGTAGTATCCCGTCTTCATATCTCGTTTTATCTAAACTATTTTTAAATTCATGTATTGTTTTTGCACACACTACTTTCTGTGTGTGTGCGTGCGTGCGTGAGAGAGAGGAGAGGAATTCCTTTTGGTAACTCAGCAGCCAATCTTGCCTGACGCTTCCAAGGTCACGTGTCCTGCCGCCCTGCTCCAACCCCTCACGTGTTCCGACTTGTGATAGCGTCGTTTCACCGAGAACACAACGCAGTGTGTGCATACGCATGTATGCGGGTGGCCAGTTTGAATATGAATGTAGGCTGAAAGAAACGGTATTCACCTTATAATAACTGTAGCTCCCTTCGCCAAGTATAAATGAAATCCTGGAGTTATTACTCATATTTATTACTATTATTCATTCTACTTGTTTGATGTACACGATACTAGTTGATGTGGGCCACGCCACGCAAAGTTCAATGTATACTTCTGTCAATTGTTTCTATCGGAAACTACGGACAAACAAAGGTTAAGCAGAAATTGCGCGGGCTTTTGGATGGCAATGGGGTATCTTAGATTTTGGGAACGGGTGGAAATGCCGAAAAATGTTGCAGATGCAGGCTGAGCACCGGGGTATGGTTAATTTATGTGGTTGAGTTCGGTGGGTAAGTGGGTTCATGTAAGGTTATGGCTTCGAGATTCCGCCCTTCATTACCGTACTTCCACCATACTAAAGTTTGTTAGAATTTTAAATGTTTTTTTTTTATTCCCATAAAAGATAAACAAAAAAGTATTAGTGCAATAGAAATATATTTGTAATGAATGAATTTTCAAACAATTGTCAAGTTTCCATGGGTGATCGATTTTGCTTTATTTATCTATTTTTGTGAGACAATATTTCATTCTATGTATACATTCTCGCTCCATTTGACAAGTATAAACAAAACGGAACAAACAAATGAGATGTTAAGTGCGGATCAACGAGTTGTTGTGTACCTGAATTTCGTTATCTTACAATCAAGGAATTTGTCGACAAGATCAAATATTACCTCTATGAAAGGATTATGATTAACGACACACACTAGTTAATTAACGATTTCACTGCTAGCGCCAATGAAAACAAACAATATAGAGCATCGGTCCTGGAAGGCAGGGGTTCCCAATTTATATTTCAAAATATGTATGTGTAGACTCCATAAGAATCTTAATGCCCATAATGATTATTACTAAGTAAAAGTGCACAAAACTATTTAAATTGATGTAACCAAAACTATGCATTACTATTGAGATGGCTGAGTTTGTTTTTGGCTAAAAGCTCATTAATAGGATAATTTAGCAATAGCCCAACGAAGATCATATTCAGGTGTTTTGTTTTTCATCTGTATTGATTTGATTACCAGCAGCATTGAACGAAAACTAACTCACAAAGCCATGTTGATGAAAATAACAGTGCTCAAACAGCCTATTGTACCACCGAGAGTAGTGTGATGCCAATTAGAAATTAAAGTCGTAGGTTGCGAAGGAGAAAACAAAAAGATGCCGAAGTTTCCCACTAGAAATATAATGTGTTCTGCAACACGATAAATTCAACTTGAGCAGAATATCTTTACTCAGTGACGGAGGATTTATGGGTACGGTAGTACAACGACGATAGTGTCTTGGGCTACTATAGTTCTCACGCTACCAATCCTTTTCCGCAATAGCAAACTTAGTTACATTCCAGCACAGCAAACTAAATTAACATAATGAAGAAAAGATACATAGGAGAAATATCACCATTCCTACACAATGTGCTCGTATGATGAAATCATAAGGCAAGAGTTGTAAAATGCAATGCCGTATACTGTGATGCGAGCGTGGTAGCAGCAAAGGACCAACGGCCAATGCCTGTCGCATCTTCTTCGTCCATACTCAAGGTCACGCATCCCCAGACCCATTACATCCCTATGTGCCGCCCAGGGGCAAAGTTCTCATTGACCCCACCTTTACCCCATCATCACTTCCCATCTCCACCTTTCCTTGCTGCCTATTATAGCTTGCGAAATAATTAAACAGATTTTTTTTAAATGTTATTTAACATCCCTGTTGCAGAAAGGACAAGGGAATATTTCATCTATTGTTGATTGTCACGCAAAATTTGTATATTACGGTAAAATATTCTGGGCTCCTCTGATTATTTTTTTTTTTTTATAATAACCATTTTGTAAGCCTTGTGGACGGCATGACCAAACTAGAATTGCCACCCCCGGGCATATGCCCCCGCCCCCCCAATGTAAGGGCCCTGCACATGCCAAATGATTGATTCTTTAATTATCCTTATTGCTTAGCCTGTAAGATGTTCAATCAATTAGGTTATTGCATGCATCTTATTCGGACTAAAGCAATGCAACATATTGAAGAGCGGTCCACATTTCAAACGAGACATATAGAGGAGGGACAGTAAATACATACATACATACATACACACACACACACATACATACATATATATATATATATATATATATATATATATATATATATATATCAACCACAATTCACTTTATTTCTAAGCCATCGACATCGAGAAACTCGAGGAGGCATACATGCCATCAAGATGGCGCAATCGGTTAAGTCACTATCACTTGTCACGTACTAGCGCAGGTTCGAGTCCTTTGCCCACGTTTTACAGGTAATTTCTGCTTGTATACCTCCTCGAGTTTCTCGATGTTGATGGCTTGGAATTAAAGTAAATTGTGGTTGATAAAAGTAAATCTGCTCACTGGGACCCATTCAGTGTTGTACAAATATACATATATATATATATATATATATATATATATATATATATATATATATATATATATATATGTATTACTTTCAGCTGACTTTAAGTTCATTTCCAGTTGTACATGCTAATTATATTAGTTCATATATCATTATCAATTGATGCATTTTATATGGATAACCATTGTTTACAAGAAGCAAGTGAACGAGTGAATTTTTTCCTTACAACGACACACCCTTTCCGGAGCAAGAGTTCGAAATAGATAAAATAGCATATGGTGAATCCTTGACAATCATCAGCCGCAGTAAAATTATTTAGTTAAACTTTTAAAGACAAAAATAATATCTAACTCTATCCAACGATAAATAAATATTCTTTCTTTGATTTGCGAGTCACAAAGCCCTTACTCCGTCTCCACGGCTCACCCACGTACTCCAGTACGCGGCTGTTACCAAATCGGTGAGATCAAACCCTAGTTCAAAACGGGCGGATTCATCTTCACCCTGAAACTTGGCCCCAGTACTCTTAAGTCATCGAAGTTCCCTAAACACTGGAATAGAATTAAATAATCAAGGCCAGATCAACCGTTTTCACGGGATCTGTATTTATGGATGGGGAAGAATCGTTTACTTGTTGGTGTCTTGAGGTCCTTCCTCACAGTCGTGGTGGTCCACCGCTGCTGCCAGATCAGGTGTCTATACAAAATGTGGAAAAGAAAATGAGAGGATAGTTTTAAGTAAAACGGCTATTTCAAATGAAAGTGTTTTTAGATATATTTGCGCTCAGGAGGCAAGGAAAGGTGTGAGGAGGTGTCGGTCAATCTTATCAACAAAAATAGAGAAGATGGAGATTGGGTGAAAAATGAGTTTTTTAGTGAGAAGTTAATTGAAATTATATTTAATCTGAAAGCTGGAAAGGAGGTGAATTTTATTAGAAATTTATATGTAGACGTTTGTATGTGTGTGCAGGCAGTTTGGATACAACCCAGCCCAGAGATAATGTACACCTACTGACCTCCATCCTGACACTCCTGCTGAAGCTACATCAGCAAGGCCAAAGACCCGAAGTCGATGTTGTCGTCCCTCTCAGCAGAAATCAGTTGCGCATACGCACCAGGGATGCCAGGTACAACGGTTCCTCCAGCACAGACTGGAGGCAGAGGTATCAGAGAGGGCGAGGTGGTACAGGGTAGTGGCAGTCATCGACTACGAGCCCCTTGTACTTCTTCACTCTACACCTAGATAAATAGAAACTCTGCTCTTCCGACTGAGGCGGACCATTGTTTCTGGCAAATAAAGAGGAATCCGTCACAAGAAGAAAGAAGATGGCAACATTTCAGCCACCTAAAGCCACCCTCGAGCACTATCTACAGCATTGCCCTGTAACTGCTTTTCTGAAGAGAGGGCCCCCAACAACACCTGAGGGTCTTGTGGGCCGCCTATGCATCCACCTCAATTTTTGCTTCGGTTGGTGGAATGTCAGCCTCCCTTTAAATTCTCTTATATATGTTGATTCATACCACTGCTAATATTAAAAGGGTGCATTCACAGGGATGTGCAAACGTATCCTACATATGTATGCATATCTCGTGAGTGTATGAGACTTGTGGCCAAGACCACACACATTCCTACACTGAATCATCCTTCAAACGGGCTCACTCAAAAGCTCGTGGGAATTATACTTCCGAATTTCAAAAAGTCAAAAAAAGTTGCGACGAAGACCGGGTTGGTTTTACTTCGCACGTGTGGAGCAGAATAATACAGCAAATACATAACATGAACATAAAATCTAGACATGATATTTGTAATCCGACCATTGTGTTCGATAGAGCATAAGCTTAAACCTAAATGGTAGGTATAAAACCATGCCCAATGGAATATTCTGTCAAAGGAGAGAGAAGAAAAACCGCATTGTCATTTTACTTATTTATTTATTTATCTATTTGTTTATTCGTTCATTTGTTTGTTTATCTATTTATTTTCCAAGTTCAAAATGACGTCAGTCTTTGAACTGAATGTTTCTGATTGTTGCATGCTTAACGCCCCCCCCCCACCCCCGAGATACTTTTGGGTGCTATTTTATGATATGAGACGATCCGATCTCTCCGGGACATCAGTTGGTTTTATGACATTTCATAGTTTGACCCATTAAGTAGAGTTATGTTGTATTAGATTAGGTTATATTATTACGTTTATGATATAATGTGTTTCCAGTTTCATGAGTTGAAACCCACAATCAAATAGTGGTTCCTTTCCCGCGTGGTGCTCAAATGAAAAGACTATATGCCTAAAGGATGTAAAAAAAAAAAACTATTCCACAGAGATGCATCAACTCCATGAATTACTAAAGGACCACATACACATTCGGGCGGCCTGTCCGGCCAGTTTGAGCGTGTATGGGCACACGAGGTGGCCTCACGAACCTGTAGCTGACAGGTTGGCTCCGTCCGGTTCATGCCTATTTAAAGGTCAACTGAGAAAGTTCTCAAAGAGGTGGTGAATATTTGCTAGATGTATGGGTTAGTCACTCTTTGATAGAATAATGCAAAAATAAATCCTAATTATTACGCAATGTGATAAAAAAAATACCTATCAAAATAGCGGTAGCAGACGAACTTTCCTTCGCCGATCTTCGGTTGTTCTCGTAAGGCTGTGACGTCAACCTCGCTGTTTACATTCTGATGCATCCATATGTGTGCGCTATAAAATGCCGTACGGCGCTGTCAATTTGATCAATGATCATATTTCGTGTGTTAGCAAGATTTTATCAAGTATTTAGTTCGAAAATGGCTTATTGTTTAGCCGCAAATTGCAACACTGATTCGATGAAACATTCTGCTGCGGATGGACTGCATTCCCCCCCCCCCCGAAAGATCCTGTTCGCAAAAAGAATTGGATCATTCGGTGCAGACGGGACGAGTCGTGGAAGCCTGGAATGAAAGCACAACTCTACTGGAAACATAAAAAAAAGTGGAACACAATGGCAAACGCCGACAAGACTGTGAGAATAAATACCGTGTGAGATCGAAACCTTTATTGGTACGACGCTTCGCTTGTTACAGCTTTTTCAAGTACAGACATGGCAAACACTCTGAGTATATATAGGCCAACGGGGAAGGAACTGGGAGAGGTTATCAGGGAGGGGTGGGTGGTAGGTGGAGGGGCGGGGGTGTGAGAAGGGGGACGGGTGGGACTTGGTGGAGATAAAGGAGGACATTTCGGACAGTTTGTTGAAGTGGACTAAAGGGGACATTTCATACATTTGTATAATGCGGGTAATAGATGGATGATAGGAGGGGCGATGTTAAACATGCCTCTGTTCTGCTCAATGGTTTTGAAGATTTGAATGGCGGCCGCTTCGAGGCATTTCCTCCTCACCCTGTGTGGTTCACTAAAAAGAAGCTCTGCGTTATCCCAATCGTTCGTCTGCTATCAAGACTATAAAATGCTAGATACTAGAAACGTGGATTTTAGTGTTCTAACTTCTTCTAATTTATATTTTCATATATGTAATGAAAAATAAAGAAATGTAAACATGTCTTTCGCACTGAGCACCAGCTGCACCTGTGAAGAAGAATGGCGATTTTGGAGTGAATTTATTGAAATGTACAGCGGAAATCCGTGCCCTTGGAAAATTAAATATATAGAGTATTCAGAGAAAGTTAAAAAAAAAAAAGAATGTCATGTTAAAAAATTAAAAGAAAGGACGGTGCAGCTACTCGAGATTTAGTGATCAAGAAAATCAACAATATGAGCAGGAAGAGCCTGATCGATCCAATACGGTAACAAAACGATCACCTCATATGGACCTGATATCAACACGAATTTAGATTGAGGAATCGGGTATGTGTTGCAGCAATACATCGCAATAGAAATAATTCATAGCGATGGAAGTAAAGGATACATACACACGGATTAAGATATTAATCTGGCGATAGCCAAAAGAATAGGAAAAGTACTCTTGTGTGGAAGAGGGTCGTTGAGAAGATGATTTGAATATTGGCAACAAATAAATCACAGATGAACAT